>NW_026704072.1:0-55000 GCF_958295425.1 Solea solea
TGATTTACGTTCTGACCTCATGTCTAATGTGTGTTGGTATGACAATAAAGAAATCTTGATTCTTGAATCTTGAATCTTGAATCTAAACGGCTGACCTTTGACCTTTCCGAAGGTTACACAGGTCTGAAACTCGGCACGCCTTAGTCCCTGATACACATACGGAAAAATCAGACTCCTGGCTCAATGCCTTTAGGAATTATTACAAAAAACACACCCGAACGGCTGACCATTGACCTTTCCGAAGGTTGCACAGGTCTGAAACTCGGCTACCGGGATAATCTTTAGTCCCTGATACACATACGGAAAGATCAAACTCCTGACTCAATGCCTTTAGGAATTATTACAAAAAACACACCCGAACGGCTGACCATTGACCTTTCCGAAGGTTGCACAGGTCTGAAACTCGGCTACCGGGATAAGCTTTAGTCCCTGATACACATACGGAAAAATCAGACTCCTGGCTCAATGCCTTTAGGAATTATTACAAAAAAACACACCCGAACGGCTGACCATTGACCTTTCCGAAGGTTGCACAGGACGAAACTCTGCACCCGGGATAAGCCTAAATCCCTGATAGACATACGGAAAAATCAGACTCCTGACTCAATGCCTTTAGGAATTATTACAAAAAACACACCCGAACGACTGACTATTGACCTTTCCGAAGGTTGCACAGGTCTGAAACTCTGCACCCGGGATAAGCCTAAATCCCTGATACACATACGGAAAAATCAGACTCCTGGCTCAATGCCTTTAGGAATTATTACAAAAAACACACCCGAACGGCTGACCATTGACCTTTCCGAAGGTTGCACAGGACGAAACTCTGCACCCGGGATAAGCCTAAATCCCTGATACACATACGGAAAAATCAGACTCCTGGCTCAATGCCTTTAGGAATTATTACAAAAAAACACACCCGAACGGCTGACCATTGACCTTTCCGAAGGTTGCACAGGTCTGAAACTCTGCACCCGGGATAAGCCTAAATCCCTGATAGACATACGGAAAAATCAGACTCCTGACTCAATGCCTTTAGGAATTATTACAAAAAACACACCCGAACGACTGACTATTGACCTTTCCGAAGGTTGCACAGGTCTGAAACTCTGCACCCGGGATAAGCCTAAATCCCTGATACACATACGGAAAAATCAGACTCCTGGCTCAATGCCTTTAGGAATTATTACAAAAAACACACCCGAACGGCTGACCATTGACCTTTCCGAAGGTTGCACAGGACGAAACTCTGCACCCGGGATAAGCCTAAATCCCTGATACACATACGGAAAAATCAGACTCCTGGCTCAATGCCTTTAGGAATTATTACAAAAAAACACACCCGAACGGCTGACCATTGACCTTTCCGAAGGTTGCACAGGTCTGAAACTCTGCACCCGGGATAAGCCTAAATCCCTGATACACATACGGTGAAAACAGACTCCTGGCTCAATGCCTTTAGGAATTATTACAAAAAACACACCCGAACGGCTGACCTTTGACCTTTCCAAAGGTTGCACAGGTCTGAAACTCGGCACCCTGGATCAGCCAGGAGTCCCTGATACACATACGGAGAAATCAGCATCCGGGCTCATTGATCTAAAGAAAAGACAGTTTCCCACCTTTCTTACGTTTGAATTTTACAGACTGTGTTTTTGGCAGTTTTTTTTGGCCGGGGGAAAAAAGCCCAAAGTCCTGTATCCAAAAACTGAAAATCAGGTCATGTCAGACTCTATACAGTCTTAGACCCTTTGGCCAGAGTGAAAGTTTTGGAGGAACTACAGGTCGCAGGAGTGTGAATATTTCATATTTCGTTTGGGGTCCCAAGACGAGCAGAATGACGAGGGTACATTAGTATATCTTATAAGATGTTAACTTTATTTGTGAGGTTTATGTTATGGGACAGTAGAAAAATGAAAAAAATCCGGAAACAGCCTTATCTCAGCTGAATGCGCACACAAACAGACACCAATAGAAAAACACATCCAAACAGTGAAATCATTGCAAAATCAAACACTGAGGGTACAGAACTAAATCGTTTAAGGTGTTAACTTCATTTGTGAGGTTTATGTTATGGGAAAGTAGAAAAATGAAAAAAATCCGGAAACAGCCTTATCTCAGCTGAATGCGCACACAAACAGACACCAATAGAAAAACACTTCCAAACAGTGAAATCATTGCAAAATCAAACACTGAGGGTACAGAACTAAATCTTTTAAGATGTTAACTTCATTTGTGAGGTTTATGTTATGGGAAAGTAGAAAAATGTAAAAAAATCCGGAAACAGCCTTATCTCAGCTGAATGCGCACACAAACAGACATCAATAGAAAAACACATCCAAACAGTGAACTCATTGCAAAATCAAACACTGAGGTTTACAGAACTAAATCTTTTAAGATGTTAACTTCATTTGTGAGGCTTATGTTATGGGAAAGTAGAAAAATGAAAAAAATCTGGAAACAGCCTTATCTCAGCTGAATGCGCACACAAACAGACACCAATAGAAAAACACATCCAAAAAGTGAAATCATTGCAAAACCAAACACTGAGGGTACAGAACTAAATCTTTTAAGATGTTAACTTCATTTGTGAGGTTTATGTTATGGGACAGCAGAAAAATAAAAAAAATCCGGAAACAGCCTTATCTCAGCTGAATGCGCACACAAACAGACACCAATAGAAAAACACATCCAAACAGTGAAATCATTGCAAAATCAAACACTGAGGGTACAAAACTAAATATTTTAAGATGTTAACTTCATTTGTGAGGTTAATGTTATGGGAAAGTAGAAAAATGAAAAAAATCCGGAAACAGCCTTATCTCAGCTGAATGCGCACACAAACAGACACCAATAGAAAAACACTTCCAAACAGTGAAATCATTGCAAAATCAAACACTGAGGGTACAGAACTAAATCTTTTAAGATGTTAACTTCATTTGTGAGGTTTATGTTATGGGAAAGTAGAAAAATGTAAAAAAATCCGGAAACAGCCTTATCTCAGCTGAATGCGCACACAAACAGACATCAATAGAAAAACACATCCAAACAGTGAACTCATTGCAAAATCAAACACTGAGGTTTACAGAACTAAATCTTTTAAGATGTTAACTTCATTTGTGAGGCTTATGTTATGGGAAAGTAGAAAAATGAAAAAAATCTGGAAACAGCCTTATCTCAGCTGAATGCGCACACAAACAGACACCAATAGAAAAACACATCCAAAAAGTGAAATCATTGCAAAACCAAACACTGAGGGTACAGAACTAAATCTTTTAAGATGTTAACTTCATTTGTGAGGTTTATGTTATGGGACAGCAGAAAAATAAAAAAAATCCGGAAACAGCCTTATCTCAGCTGAATGCGCACACAAACAGACACCAATAGAAAAACACATCCAAACAGTGAAATCATTGCAAAATCAAACACTGAGGGTACAAAACTAAATATTTTAAGATGTTAACTTCATTTGTGAGGTTAATGTTATGGGAAAGTAGAAAAATGAAAAAAATCCGGAAACAGCCTTATCTCAGCTGAATGCGCACACAAACAGACACCAATAGAAAAACACATCCCAACAGTGAAATCATTGCAAAATCAAACAGTGAGTGTACAGAACTAAATCTTTTAAGATGTTAACTTCATTTGTGAGGTTTATGTTATGGGACAGCAAAAAAATTAAAAAAATCCGGAAACAGCCTTATCTCAGCTGAATGTGCACACAAACAGACACCAAAAGAAAAACACATCCAAACAGTGAAATCATTGCAAAATCAAACACTGAGGGTACAGAACTAAATCTTTTAAGATGTTAACTTCATTTGTGAGGTTTATGTTATGGGAAAGTAGAAAAATGAAAAAAATCCGGAAACAGCCTTATCTCAGCTGAATGCGCACACAAACAGACATCAATAGAAAAACACATCCAAACAGTGAAATCATTGCAAAATCAAACACTGAGGTTTACAGAACTAAATCTTTTAAGATGTTAACTTCATTTGTGAGGTTTATGTTATGGGAAAGTAGAAAAATGAAAAAAATCCGGAAACAGCCTTATCTCAGCTGAATGCGCACACAAACAGACATCAATAGAAAAACACATCCAAACAGTGAACTCATTGCAAAATCAAACACTGAGGGTACAGAACTAAATCTTTTAAGATGTTAACTTCATTTGTGAGGTTAATGTTATGGGAAAGTAGAAAAATGAAAAAAACCCTTATCTCAGCTGAATGCGCACACAAACAGACACCAATAGAAAAACACATCCAAACAGTGAAATCATTGCAAAATCAAACACTGAGAGTACAGAAGTATATCTTATAAGATGTTAACTTCATTTGTGAGGTTTATGTTATGGGACAGCAGAAAAATTAAAAAAATCCGTAAACAGCCTTATCTCAGCTGAATGCGCACACAAACAGACACTTGTAGAAAAACACATCCCAACAGTGAAATCATTGCAAAATCAAATACTGAGGGTACAGAACTAAATCTTTTAAGATGTTAACTTCATTTGTGAGGTTTATGTTATGGGAAAGTAGAAAAATGAAAAAAATCCGGAAACAGCCTTATCTCAGCTGAATGCGCACACGAACAGACACCAATAGAAAAACACATCCCAACAGTGAAATCATTGCAAAATCAAACAGTGAGTGTACAGAACTAAATCTTTTAAGATGTTAACTTCATTTGTGAGGTTTATGTTATGGGACAGCAGAAAAATAAAAAAAATCCGGAAACAGCCTTATCTCAGCTGAATGTGCACACAAACAGACACCAATAGAAAAACACATCCAAACAGTGAAATCATTGCAAAATCAAACACTGAGGGTACAGAACTAAATCTTTTAAGATGTTAACTTCATTTGTGAGGTTTATGTTATGGGAAAGTAGAAAAATGAAAAAAATCCGGAAACAGCCTTATCTCAGCTGAATGCGCACACAAACAGACATCAATAGAAAAACACATCCAAACAGTGAAATCATTGCAAAATCAAACACTGAGGTTTACAGAACTAAATCTTTTAAGATGTTAACTTCATTTGTGAGGCTTATGTTATGGGAAAGTAGAAAAATGAAAAAAATCCGGAAACAGCCTTATCTCAGCTGAATGCGCACACAAACAGACACCAATAGAAAAACACATCCAAACAGTGAAATCATTGCAAAATCAAACACTGAGGGTACAGAACTAAATCTTTTAAGATGTTAACTTCATTTGTGAGGTTTATGTTATGGGAAAGTAGAAAAATGAAAAAAATCCGGAAACAGCCTTATCTCAGCTGAATGCGCACACAAACAGACACCAATAGAAAAACACATCCCAACAGTGAAATCATTGCAAAATCAAACACTGAGGGTACAGAACTAAATATTTTAAGATGTTAACTTCATTTGTGAGGTTTATGTTATGGGAAAGTAGAAAAATGAAAAAAATCCGGAAACAGCCTTATCTCAGCTGAATGCGCACACAAACAGACATCAATAGAAAAACACATCCAAACAGTGAAATCATTGCAAAATCAAACACTGAGGTTTACAGAACTAAATCTTTTAAGATGTTAACTTCATTTGTGAGGTTTATGTTATGGGAAAGTAGAAAAATGAAAAAAATCCGGAAACAGCCTTATCTCAGCTGAATGCGCACACAAACAGACATCAATAGAAAAACACATCCAAACAGTGAACTCATTGCAAAATCAAACACTGAGGTTTACAGAACTAAATCTTTTAAGATGTTAACTTCATTTGTGAGGCTTATGTTATGGGAAAGTAGAAAAATGAAAAAAATCCGGAAACAGCCTTATCTCAGCTGAATGCGCACACAAACAGACACCAATAGAAAAACACATCCAAACAGTGAAATCATTGCAAAATCAAACACTGAGGGTACAGAACTTAATCTTTTAAGATGTTAACTTCATTTGTGAGGTTTATGTTATGGGAAAGTAGAAAAATGAAAAAAATCCGGAAACAGCCTTATCTCAGCTGAATGCGCACACAAACAGACACCATTAGAAAAACACATCCAAACAGTGAAATCATTGCAAAATCAAACACTGAGGGTACAAAACTAAATCTTTTAAGATGTTAACTTCATTTGTGAGGTTAATGTTATGGGACAGCAGAAAAATAAAAATAAATCCGGAAACAGCCTTATCTCAGCTGAATGCGCACACAAACAGACACCAATAGAAAAACACATCCAAACAGTGAAATCATTGCAAAATCAAACACTGAGGGTACAGAACTAAATCTTTTAAGATGTTAACTTCATTTGTGAGGTTTATGTTATGGGAAAGTAGAAAAATGAAAAAAATCCGGAAACAGCCTTATCTCAGCTGAATGCGCACACAAACAGACACCATTAGAAAAACACATCCAAACAGTGAAATCATTGCAAAATGCACGGGTCTGAAACTCGGCACCCTGGATCAGCCAGGAGTCCCTGATACACATACGGAGAAATCAGCATCCGGGCTCATTGCCTTTAGGAATTATTGAAGAAAAGACAGTTTCCCACCTTTCTTACGTTTGAATTTTACAGACTGTGTTTTTGGCAGTTTTTTTTGGCCAGGGGGAAAAAAGCCCAAAGTCCTGTGTCCAAAAACTGAAAATCAGGTCATGTCAGACTCTATACAGTCTTAGACTCTTTGGCCAGAGTGGAAGTTTTGGAGGAACTACATTTCTACAGGTCGCAGGAGTGTGAATATTTCATATGTCGTTTGGGGTCCCAAGACGAGCGGAACGACGAGGGTACATTAGTATATCTTATAAGATGTTAACTTTATTTGTGAGGTTGATGTTATGGGACAGTAGAAAATGAAAAAAAATCAGAAAACAGTCGTATTCCAGCTGAATGCGCACAAAAACAGACACAAATAGAAAAACACATCCAAACAGTGAAATCATTGCAAAATCAAAAACTGAAGGTATATAACAATATCTTATAAGATGTTAACTTTATTTGTGAGGTTTATGTTATGGGACAGTAGAAAATGAAAAAAAATCAGAAAACAGTCGTATTCCAGCTGAATGCGCACAAAAACAGACACAAATAGAAAAACACATCCAAACAGTGAAATCATTGCAAAATCAAACACTGAGGGTACAGAAGAATATCTTATAAGATGTAAACTTTATTTGTGAGGTTTACGTTATGGGACAGTAGAAAAATGAAAAAAAATCAGAAAACAGTCGTATTCCAGCTGAATGCGCACAAAAACAGACAAAAATAGAAAAACACATCCAAACAGTGAAATCATTGCAAAATCAAACACTGAAGGTATATAACTATATCTTATAAGATGTTAACTTTATTTGTGAGGTTTATGTTATGGGACAGTAGAAAAATGAAAAGAAATCAGAAAACAGTCGTATTCCAGCTGAATGCGCACACAAACAGACATCAATAGAAAAACACATCCAAACAGTGAAATCATTGCAAAATCAAACACTGAGGTTTACAGAACTAAATCTTTTAAGATGTTAACTTCATTTGTGAGGTTAATGTTATGGGAAAGTAGAAAAATGAAAAAAACCCTTATCTCAGCTGAATGCGCACACAAACAGACACCAATAGAAAAACACATCCAAACAGTGAAATCATTGCAAAATCAAACACTGAGAGTACAGAAGTATATCTTATAAGATGTTAACTTCATTTGTGAGGTTTATGTTATGGGACAGCAGAAAAATTTTAAAAATCCGTAAACAGCCTTATCTCAGCTGAATGCGCACACAAACAGACACTTGTAGAAAAACACATCCCAACAGTGAAATCATTGCAAAATCAAACACTGAGGGTACAGAACTAAATCTTTTAAGATGTTAACTTCATTTGTGAGGTTTATGTTATGGGAAAGTAGAAAAATGAAAAAAATCCGGAAACAGCCTTATCTCAGCTGAATGCGCACACGAACAGACACCAATAGAAAAACACATCCCAACAGTGAAATCATTGCAAAATCAAACAGTGAGTGTACAGAACTAAATCTTTTAAGATGTTAACTTCATTTGTGAGGTTTATGTTATGGGACAGCAGAAAAATAAAAAAAATCCGGAAACAGCCTTATCTCAGCTGAATGTGCACACAAACAGACACCAATAGAAAAACACATCCAAACAGTGAAATCATTGCAAAATCAAACACTGAGGGTACAGAACTAAATCTTTTAAGATGTTAACTTCATTTGTGAGGTTTATGTTATGGGAAAGTAGAAAAATGAAAAAAATCCGGAAACAGCCTTATCTCAGCTGAATGCGCACACAAACAGACATCAATAGAAAAAGAATAGAATAGAATAGAATAGAAAATACTTTATTAATCCCTTGCGGGAAATTCTTTTGTCACAGCGCTCCAGTGTACAAAGGTAACAAATGTTGTAACAGCAATTTTTTTGGAAATTACAAAATTACAAACTATAAGAAGAAGTAGGAGTAAACATAAGAATAAAATTACAAAATTAAAGAATACTATTAAAATAAGAATAAATTTACAGAGTTAAACATTTCCAGAATATACTTCACAACTTGTACTTCCCCCTCCCCCCATATTAACAATATATACAGAGGAAGTATAAGCCTATTTATCATACAGAGGAATTGTACAGCTTAATGGCCACAGGCAGGAATGATTTCCTGTGGCGTTCTGTGGTGCAGCGTGGTAGAATAAGTCTCTTGCTGAATGTGCTTCTGTGGCTGGTCAGCACATCATGTAGAGGATGGAGGGAGTTGTCCAGTATGGACCTAATCCTGGACAACATCCTTCTCTCTGACACTGCTGTCAGGGAGTCAATCTCCTCTCCAACAACATGGCTGGCTTTGCGGATGAGTTTGTTAAGTCTGTTGGCGTCCCGCACCTTCAGTCTGCTGCCCCAGCACGCCACAGCGTAGAGAATGGCACTGGCCACCACAGACTCGTAAAACATCCGCAGCATTTTCCGGCAGATGTTGAAGGACCTCAGCCGCCTCAGAAAATAGAGACGGCTTTGACCCTTCCTGTAGAGTGCGTCTGTGTTTTTAGTCCAGTCCAGTTTATTGTCCAAGTACACCCCTAAGTACTTGTAATCCTCAACTATGTCCACTTTAACCCCACGGATGGAGATAGGGGTCACTGGAGCCCTGGTCCTCCTCAGGTCCACCACCAGTTCTTTAGTTTTTGTCGCGTTGAGCTGCAGATGGTTCTGCTCACACCACGTGACAAAGTTGTCCACCACACCCCTGTACTCAGTCTCCTCACCCTTACTGATAAGTCCAACTACTGCAGAGTCGTCAGAAAACTTCTGAAGATGGCAGGTCTCTGTGCAGCAGCTGAAGTTCGTGGTGTACAGGGTGAAGAGGAAGGGAGAGAGGACCGTCCCCTGCGGTGCCCCGGTGTTGCTGATCAGTCTGTCTGATGTGCAGTGCTGCAGGCGCACATACTGTGGTCTGCCAGTCAGGTAATCCACAATCCAGGACACAAGGGGGGGCTCCACCCGCATAGCTGTCAGTTTCTCACTCAGTAGAGCTGGCCTGATGGTGTTGAATGCACTGGAGAAGTCAAAAAACATGACTCTTACAGTGCTCGCCGGCTTGTCCAGGTGAGCGTAGACACGGTCTAGCAGGTAGATGATGGCATCCTCAACTCCTAGTCGGGGCTGGTAGGCGAACTGGAGGGGGTCTAGCAGTGGTCTCACCATGGGCCGGAGCTGATCCAGGATGAGTCTCTCCAGGGTCTTCATTATGTGTGACGTCAGTGCCACCGGTCTGTAGTCCTTGGATCCGCTGGGGCGTGGTATCTTGGGCACAGGAACGATGCATGACGTCTTCCACAGCACGGGGACCCTGTGAAGACTCAGACTCAGGCTGAAGATGTGTTGTAGCACTCCACATAGCTGGAGGGAACAAGCTTTCAGAACCCTGGGGCTCACACCATCAGGTCCTGCAGACTTGCCTGCATGGAGTCTCTTCAGCTGCCTCATGATTTGGTCAGCAGTGATGTGGAGTGAGGGGGTGACCTGTGGGGGAGGGGTAGGGGTGTTGTCTTGGAGAGTGTTGTCACTTTGGGAGACAGGGGAGGAGGAGGTGTGTGGGGGGCCATCACTGGGGGAAGAGTGGCTGTAGGAGGGGGGAGGGAGAGAGAGTGGAGTGGGCGCTAACTGCAGGCATGCAGGAGAGGAGCCCATGGGAGGATGAGCCGGGGTCACCGAGTCAAATCTGTTAAAAAACAGATTCATCGCGTTTGCACAGTCCATGCTGCCCCCAACTCATCTATTGCTGGTTGGTCTGAAGCCAGTGATGGTTCTCATTCCACTCCAGACCTCCCTCATGTTGTTCTGCTGGAGCTTCCACTCCAGCTTCCTCCTATACTTCTGTTTGGCCTCCTTGATCTTCACCTTCAGCTCCTTCTGGATTGTTCGCACCTCCTCCCTGTTGCCAGCTGTGAAAGCCCTCTTCTTCTCATTGAGGATGGTTTTGACTTCCTTTGTTACCCACGGTTTGTTATTTGGGTAACAAAGGACAGTCTCCGGTGGGACGATGGTGTCAACACAGAAGTTGATATAGTCCGTTACACACACTGTGAGCCCATCAATGTCCTCTCCATGCGGCTCACAGAGCGTCTGCCAGTCTGTCACTTCAAAGCATCCCCGCAGTGTCTCATAGGCCTCATCAGACCATCTCCTCACGATCTTTGTGGTTACAGGCTGGCTCTTCACCACCGGCACATAACAGGGTTTGAGGTGAATCAGGTTGTGATCTGACCTGCCAAGTGGGGGGAGAGGAGAGGAGCTGTATGCCTCCTTAGCATTAGCATACAGCAAGTCAATGGTTCTCTCCTCTCTGGTGGGACAGCTCACATACTGTGTGAATGTGGGGAGTGTAGTGTCCATGGTGATATGATTAAAGTCACCCGAGATAGCAATGAATGCACTTGGGTGCTGAGTCTGTAGCTGGGCTATGGCAGAGTGAATAGAATCATTTGCCGACGTCGGGTTTGCAGAGGGGGGGACATAAACAGCCACCATGATTACCTGTGAAAACTCCCTGGGCAGATAATATGGTCGAAGTCCAACAGCACAAAGTTCCATGTTCGGGTCACAGATGATCTCCTTGATGGTGATGTGAGCGGGGTTGCACCATCGGTTGTTTACCAGCACAGCGACACCCCCACCTTTGCGCTTGCCGCTCTTGGCGCAGTCTCTGTCGGCCCGTACGGTGTGGAAGCCCGCGATGGAGACGTTGTCATCAGGAATATCCTGGTGCAGCCATGTCTCTGTAAAACACATTATGCTGCATTCCCGATACTCCTTCTGGCTCCGGGCTAGCGCTGTCAGCTCGTCCATCTTGTTGCCCAGGGACCTCACGTTCCCCATGATGAGAGAGGGGAGACACGTCTTAAATCTCCGCTTTTCTAACCTCCGCTGTCTCAACCCGTCGTTTTTCTTCTGTTTCAATCCTCCTCTGCGTCCCCGATGCGTTTTTCTCCGTAGCTCCGCTGGAACCTCTGCCGGTCTGTCCGCTGGGCCAGCCGGCTTCAGGTCGATCAGCTGTTCTCTGGAGTAAACAATCTGATCGGCTTGGACTCGTTGTGCTGCGATGCCGGTTTGTAGCAGTATCACAGCGAGCAAAAAGGCAATAATATTAACAACCAGCATAATTAAATAGAGGGTTTTAAATAAAATAAAATAGTTTAAAAGTAAAGAAGTTTAACAAGAGAAAAAACGAATAAAATACGAAAGAATAGGAAAGTTACACGGAGCGACTGCAACAGGCTGCACGCGTGTTGACGCATGCGCACTCAAAACACATCCAAACAGTGAAATCATTGCAAAATCAAACACTGAGGTTTACAGAACTAAATCTTTTAAGATGTTAACTTCATTTGTGAGGCTTATGTTATGGGAAAGTAGAAAAATGAAAAAAATCCGGAAACAGCCTTATCTCAGCTGAATGCGCACACAAACAGACACCAATAGAAAAACACATCCAAACAGTGAAATCATTGCAAAATCAAACACTGAGGGTACAGAACTAAATCTTTTAAGATGTTAACTTCATTTGTGAGGTTTATGTTATGGGAAAGTAGAAAAATGAAAAAAATCCGGAAACAGCCTTATCTCAGCTGAATGCGCACACGAACAGACACCAATAGAAAAACACATCCCAACAGTGAAATCATTGCAAAATCAAACACTGAGGGTACAGAACTAAATATTTTAAGATGTTAACTTCATTTGTGAGGTTTATGTTATGGGAAAGTAGAAAAATGAAAAAAATCCGGAAACAGCCTTATCTCAGCTGAATGCGCACACAAACAGACATCAATAGAAAAACACATCCAAACAGTGAAATCATTGCAAAATCAAACACTGAGGTTTACAGAACTAAATCTTTTAAGATGTTAACTTCATTTGTGAGGTTTATGTTATGGGAAAGTAGAAAAATGAAAAAAATCCGGAAACAGCCTTATCTCAGCTGAATGCGCACACAAACAGACATCAATAGAAAAACACATCCAAACAGTGAACTCATTGCAAAATCAAACACTGAGGTTTACAGAACTAAATCTTTTAAGATGTTAACTTCATTTGTGAGGCTTATGTTATGGGAAAGTAGAAAAATGAAAAAAATCCGGAAACAGCCTTATCTCAGCTGAATGCGCACACAAACAGACACCAATAGAAAAACACATCCAAACAGTGAAATCATTGCAAAATCAAACACTGAGGGTACAGAACTTCATCTTTTAAGATGTTAACTTCATTTGTGAGGTTTATGTTATGGGAAAGTAGAAAAATGAAAAAAATCCGGAAACAGCCTTATCTCAGCTGAATGCGCACACAAACAGACACCATTAGAAAAACACATCCAAACAGTGAAATCATTGCAAAATCAAACACTGAGGGTACAAAACTAAATCTTTTAAGATGTTAACTTCATTTGTGAGGTTAATGTTATGGGACAGCAGAAAAATAAAAAAAATCCGGAAACAGCCTTATCTCAGCTGAATGCGCACACAAACAGACACCAATAGAAAAACACATCCAAACAGTGAAATCATTGCAAAATCAAACACTGAGGGTACAGAACTAAATCTTTTAAGATGTTAACTTCATTTGTGAGGTTTATGTTATGGGAAAGTAGAAAAATGAAAAAAATCCGGAAACAGCCTTATCTCAGCTGAATGCGCACACAAACAGACACCATTAGAAAAACACATCCAAACAGTGAAATCATTGCAAAATGCACGGGTCTGAAACTCGGCACCCTGGATCAGCCAGGAGTCCCTGATACACATACGGAGAAATCAGCATCCGGGCTCATTGCCTTTAGGAATTATTGAAGAAAAGACAGTTTCCCACCTTTCTTACGTTTGAATTTTACAGACTGTGTTTTTGGCAGTTTTTTTTGGCCAGGGGGAAAAAAGCCCAAAGTCCTGTGTCCAAAAACTGAAAATCAGGTCATGTCAGACTCTATACAGTCTTAGACTCTTTGGCCAGAGTGGAAGTTTTGGAGGAACTACATTTCTACAGGTCGCAGGAGTGTGAATATTTCATATGTCGTTTGGGGTCCCAAGACGAGCGGAACGACGAGGGTACATTAGTATATCTTATAAGATGTTAACTTTATTTGTGAGGTTGATGTTATGGGACAGTAGAAAAATGAAAAAAATCAGAAAAAGGCCGTATCCCTGCTGAATGCACACAAAAACAGACACAAATAGAAAAACACATCCAAACAGTGAAATCATTGCAAAATCAAAAACTGAAGGTATATAACAATATCTTATAAGATGTTAACTTTATTTGTGAGGTTTATGTTATGGGACAGTAGAAAATGAAAAAAAATCAGAAAACAGTCGTATTCCAGCTGAATGCGCACAAAAACAGACACAAATAGAAAAACACATCCAAACAGTGAAATCATTGCAAAATCAAACACTGAAGGTATATAACTATATCTTATAAGATGTTAACTTTATTTGTGAGGTTTATGTTATGGGACAGTAGAAAAACGAAAAGAAATCAGAAAACAGTCGTATTCCAGCTGAATGCGCACAAAAACAGACAAAAATAGAAAAACACATTCAAACAGTGAAATCATTGCAAAATCAAACACTGAAGGTATATAACTATATCTTATGAGATGTTAACTTTATTTGTGAGGTTTATGTTATGGGACAATAAAAAAATGAAAAAAATCAGAAAACAGCCGTATCCCTGCTGAATGCACACAAAAACAGAGACAAATAGAAAAACACATCCAAACAGTGAAATCATTGCAAAATCAAACACTGAAGGTATATAACTATATCTTATAAGATTTTAACATTATTTGTGAGGTTTATGTTATGGGACAGTAGAAAAATGAAAAAAATTCCGAAAACAGCCGTATCCCTGCTGAATGCGCACAAAAACAGACACCAATAGAAAAACACATCCAAACAGTGAAATCATTATAAATTCAAACACTGAGGGTACATCAATATACCTTATAAGATGTTAACTTCATATTATAGGACAGTAGAAAAAAGATTAAAATAGGGACTATCAGCCTTAGTCCCTGATACACATACGGAAAAATCAGACTCCTGGCTTAATGCCTTTAGGAATTATTACAATACACACACCTAAACGGCTGACCTTTGACCTTTCTGAAGGTTACACAGGTCTGAAACTCGGCACCCTAGATTAGCCTTAGTCCCTGATACACATACGGAGAAATCAGACTCCTGGCTTAATGCCTTTAGGAATTATTACAAAAAACACACCTAAACGGCTGACCTTTGACCTTTCCGAAGGTTACACAGGTCTGAAACTCGGCACCCTAGATTAGCCTTAGTCCCTGATACACATACGGAAAAATCAGACTCCTGGCTTAATGCCTTTAGGAATTATTACAAAAAACACACCCGAACGGCTGACCTTTGACCTTTCCAAAGGTTGCACAGGTCTGAAACTCGGCACCCTGGATTAGCCTTAGTCCCTGATACACATACGGAAAAATCAGACTCCTGGCTTAATGCCTTTAGGAATTATTACAAAAAACACACCCGAACGGCTGACCATTGACCTTTTCCGAAAGTTGCATAGGTCTGAAACTCGGCAACCGGGATTAAGCTTTAGTCCCTGATACACATACGGAAAAATCAGACTCCTGACTCAATGCCTTTAGGAATTATTACAAAAAACACACCACAGCGGCTGACCTTTGACCTTTCCAAAGGTTGCACGGTCTGAAACTCGGAACCCTGGATCAGCCAGGAGTCCCTGATACACATACGGAGAAATCAGCATCCGGGCTCATTGCCTTTAAGAATTATTGAAGAAAAGACAGTTTCCCACCTTTCTTACGTTTGAATTTTACAGACTGTGTTTTTGGCAGTTTTTTTTGGCCAGGGGGAAAAAAGCCCAAAGTCCTGTGTCCAAAAACTGAAAATCAGGTCATGTCAGACTCTATACAGTCTTAGACTCTTTGGCCAGAGTGGAAGTTTTGGAGGAACTACATTTCTACAGGTCGCAGGAGTGTGAATATTTCATATGTCGTTTGGGGTCCCAAGACGAGCGGAACGACGAGGGTACATTAGTATATCTTATAAGATGTTAACTTTATTTGTGAGGTTGATGTTATGGGACAGTAGAAAAATGAAAAAAATCAGAAAACAGCCGTATCCCTGCTGAATGCACACAAAAACAGACACAAATAGAAAAACACATCCAAACAGTGAAATCATTGCAAAATCAAAAACTGAAGGTATATAACAATATCTTATAAGATGTTAACTTTATTTGTGAGGTTTATGTTATGGGACAGTAGAAAATGAAAAAAAATCAGAAAACAGTCGTATTCCAGCTGAATGCGCACAAAAACAGACACAAATAGAAAAACACATCCAAACAGTGAAATCATTGCAAAATCAAACACTGAGGGTACAGAAGAATATCTTATAAGATGTAAACTTTATTTGTGAGGTTTACGTTATGGGACGGTAGAAAAATGAAAAAAAATCAGAAAACAGTCGTATTCCAGCTGAATGCGCACAAAAACAGACAAAAATAGAAAAACACATTCAAACAGTGAAATCATTGCAAAATCAAACACTGAAGGTATATAACTATATCTTATGAGATGTTAACTTTATTTGTGAGGTTTATGTTATGGGACAATAAAAAAATGAAAAAAATCAGAAAACAGCCGTATCCCTGCTGAATGCACACAAAAACAGAGACAAATAGAAAAACACATCCAAACAGTGAAATCATTGCAAAATCAAACACTGAAGGTATATAACTATATCTTATAAGATGTTAACTTTATTTGTGAGGTTTATGTTATGGGACAGTAGAAAATGAAAAAAAATCAGAAAACAGTCGTATTCTAGCTGAATGCGCACAAAAACAGACAAAAATAGAAAAACACATTCAAACAGTGAAATCATTGCAAAATCAAACACTGAAGGTATATAACTATATCTTATACGATGTTAACTTTATTTGTGAGGTTTATGTTATGGGACAGTAGAAAAATGAAAAAAAATCAGAAAACAGTCGTAGTCTAGCTGAATGCGCACAAAAACAGACAAAAATAGAAAAACACATTCAAACAGTGAAATCATTGCAAAATCAAACACTGAAGGTATATAACTATATCTTATACGATGTTAACTTTATTTGTGAGGTTTATGTTATGGGACAGTAGAAAAATGAAAAGAAATCAGAAAACAGTCGTATTCCAGCTGAATGCGCACAAAAACAGACAAAAATAGAAAAACACACTCAAACAGTGAAATCATTGCAAAATCAAACACTGAAGGTATATAACTATATCTTATGAGATGTTAACTTTATTTGTGAGGTTTATGTTATGGGACAATAAAAAAATGAAAAAAATCAGAAAACAGCCGTATCCCTGCTGAATGCACACAAAAACAGAGACAAATAGAAAAACACATCCAAACAGTGAAATCATTGCAAAATCAAACACTGAAGGTATATAACTATATCCTATAAGATTTTAACTTTATTTGTGAGATTTATGTTATGGGACAGTAGAAAAATGAAAAAAATTCAGAAAACAGCCGTATCCCTGCTTAATGCGCACAAAAACAGACACAAATAGAAAAACACATCCAAACAGTGAAATCATTATAGATTCAAACACTGAGGGTACATCAATATACCTTATAAGATGTTAACTTCATATTATAGGACAGTAGAAAAAAGATTAAAATACCCTCGATCAGCCTTAGTCCCTGATACACATACGGAAAAATCAGACTCCTGGCTTAATGCCTTTAGGAATAATTACAAAAAAACACACCCGAACGGCTGACCTTTGACCTTTCCGAAGGTTACACAGGTCCGAAACTCGGCACCCTAGATTAGCCTTAGTCCCTGATACACATACGGAAAAATCAGACTCCTGGCTCAATGCCTTTAGGAATAATAACAAAAAACACACCCGAACGGCTGACCTTTGACCTTTCCAAAGGTTGCACGGGTCTGAAACTCGGCACCCTGGATTAGCCTTAGTCCCTGATACACATACGGAAAAATCAGACTCCTGGCTTAATGCCTTTAGGAATTATTACAAAAAACACACCCAAACGGCTGACCATTGACCCCTTCCGAAAGTTGCACAGGTCTGAAACTCGGCAACCGGGATAAGCTTTAGTCCCTGATAAACATACGGAAAAATCAGACTCCTGAATCAATGCCTTTAGGAATTATTACAAAAAACACACCAGAGCGGCTGACCTTTGACCTTTCCAAAGGTTCCACGGGTCTGAAACTCGGCACCCTAGATTAGCCTTAGTCCCTGATACACATACGGAAAAATCAGACTCCTGGCTCAATGCCTTTAGGAATTATTACAAAAAACACACCCGAACGGCTGACCTTTGACCTTTCCAAAGGTTGCACGGGTCTGAAACTCGGCACCCTGGATTAGCCTTAGTCCCTGATACACATACGGAAAAATCAGACTCCTGGCTTAATGCCTTTAGGAATTATTACAAAAAACACACCCGAACAGCTGACCTTTGACCTTTCCAAAGGTTGCACGGGTATGAAACTCGGCACCCTGGATTAGCCTTAGTCCCTGATACACATACGGAAAAATCAGACTCCTGGCTTAATGCCTTTAGGAATTATTACAAAAAACACACCGAACGGCTGACCATTGACCTTTTTTCCGAAAGTTGCACAGGTCTGAAACTCGGCAACCGGGATAAGCTTTAGTCCCTGATAAACATACGGAAAAATCAGACTCCTGACTCAATGCCTTTAGGAATTATTACAAAAAACACACCAGAGCGGCTGACCTTTCCAAAGGTTGCACGGGTCTGAAACTCGGCACCCTGGATCAGCCAGGAGTCCCTGATACACATACGGAGAAATCAGCATCCGGGCTCATTGCCTTTAGGAATTATTGAAGAAAAGACAGTTTCCCACCTTTCTTACGTTTGAATTTTACAGACTGTGTTTTTGGCAGTTTTTTTTGGCCAGGGGGAAAAAAGCCCAAAGTCCTGTGTCCAAAAACTGAAAATCAGGTCATGTCAGACTCTATACAGTCTTAGACTCTTTGGCCAGAGTGGAAGTTTTGGAGGAACTACATTTCTACAGGTCGCAGGAGTGTGAATATTTCATATGTCGTTTGGGGTCCCAAGACGAGCGGAACGACGAGGGTACATTAGTATATCTTATAAGATGTTAACTTTATTTGTGAGGTTGATGTTATGGGACAGTAGAAAATGAAAAAAAATCAGAAAACAGTCGTATTCCAGCTGAATGTGCACAAAAACAGACACAAATAGAAAAACACATCCAAACAGTGAAATCATTGCAAAATCAAAAACTGAAGGTATATAACAATATCTTATAAGATGTTAACTTTATTTGTGAGGTTTATGTTATGGGACAGTAGAAAAATGAAAAAAAATCAGAAAACAGTCGTATTCCAGCTGAATGCGCACAAAAACAGACAAAAATAGAAAAACACATTCAAACAGTGAAATCATTGCAAAATCAAACACTGAAGGTATATAACTATATCTTATACGATGTTAACTTTATTTTGGGAGGTTTATGTTATGGGACAGTAGAAAAATGAAAAAAAATCAGAAAACAGTCGTATTCCAGCTGAATGCGCACAAAAACAGACAAAAATAGAAAAACACATTCAAACAGTGAAATCATTGCAAAATCAAACACTGAAGGTATATAACTACATCTTATCAGATGTTAACTTTATTTGTGAGGTTTATGTTATGGGACAGTAGAAAAATGAAAAAAATTCCGAAAACAGCCGTATCCCTGCTGAATGCGCACAAAAACAGACACAAATAGAAAAACACATCCAAACAGTGAAATCATTATAAATTCAAACACTGAGGGTACATCAATATACCTTATAAGATGTTAACTTCATATTATAGGACAGTAGAAAAAAGATTAAAATACCCTCGATCAGCCTTAGTCCCTGATACACATACGGAAAAATCAGACTCCTGGCTTAATGCCTTTAGGAATTATTACAAAAAACACACCTAAACGGCTGACCTTTGACCTTTCCGAAGGATACACAGGTCTGAAACTCGACACCCTAGATAAGCCTTAGTCCCTGACACACATACGGAAAAATCAGACTCCTGGCTCAATGCCTTTAGGAATTATTACAAAAAACACACCCGAACGGCTGACCATTGACCTTTCCGAAGGTTGCACGGGTCTGAAACTCGGCACCCTAGATTAGCCTTAGTCCTTGATACACACACGGAAAAATCAGACTCCTGGCTTAATGCCTTTAGGAATTATTACAAAAAACACACCCGAACGGCTGACCTTTGACCTTTCCAAAGGTTGCACGGGTCTGAAACTCGGCACCCTGGATTAGCCTTAGTCCCTGATACACATACGGAAAAATCAGACTCCTGGCTTAATGCCTTTAGGAATTATTACAAAAAACACACCCGAACGGCTGACCATTGACCTTTTCCGAAAGTTGCACAGGTCTGAAACTCGGCAACCGGGATAAGCTTTAGTCCCTGATACACATACGGAAAAATCAGACTCCTGACTCAATGCCTTTAGGAATTATTACAAAAAACACACCACAGCGGCTGACCTTTGAATTTCCAAAGGTTGCACGGGTCTGAAACTCGGCACCCTGGATCAGCCAGGAGTCTCTGATACACATACGGAGAAATCAGCATCCGGGCTCATTGCCTTTAGGAATTATTGAAGAAAAGACAGTTTCCCACCTTTCTTACGTTTGAATTTTACAGACTGTGTTTTTGGCAGTTTTTTTCGGCCAGGGGGAAAAAAGCCCAAAGTCCTGTGTCCAAAAACTGAAAATCAGGTCATGTCAGACTCTATACAGTCTTAGACTCTTTGGCCAGAGTGGAAGTTTTGGAGGAACTACATTTCTACAGGTCGCAGAAGTGTGAATATTTCATATGTCGTTTGGGGTCCCAAGACGAGCGGAACGACGAGGGTACATTAGTATATCTTATTTGATGTTAACTTTATTTGTGAGGTTTATGTTATGGGACAGTAGAAAATGAAAAAAAATCAGAAAACAGCCGTATCCCTGCTGAATGCACACAAAAACAGAGACAAATAGAAAAACACATCCAAACAGTGAAATCATTGCAAAATCAAACACTGAAGGTATATAACTATATCCTATAAGATTTTAACTTTATTTGTGAGATTTATGTTATGGGACAGTAGAAAAATGAAAAAAATTCCGAAAACAGCCGCATCCCTGCTGAATGCGCACAAAAACAGACACAAATAGAAAAACACATCCAAACAGTGAAATCATTATAAATTCAAACACTGAGGGTACATCAATATACCTTATAAGATGTTAACTTCATATTATAGGACAGTAGAAAAAAGATTAAAATACCCTCGATCAGCCTTAGTCCCTGATACACATACGGAAAAATCAGACTCCTGGCTTAATGCCTTTAGGAATTATTACAAAAAACACACCTAAACGGCTGACCTTTGACCTTTCCGAAGGTTACACAGGTCTGAAACTCGGCACCCTAGATTAGCCTTAGTCCCTGATACACATACGGAAAAATCAGACTCCTGGCTCAATGCCTTTAGGAATTATTACAAAAAACACACCCGAACGGCTGACCTTTGACCTTTCCAAAGGTTGCACGGGTCTGAAACTCGGCACCCTGGATTAGCCTTAGTCCCTGATACACATACGGAAAAATCAGACTCCTGGCTTAATGCCTTTAGGAATTATTACAAAAAACACACCGAACGGCTGACCATTGACCTTTTTTCCGAAAGTTGCACAGGTCTGAAACTCGGCAACCGGGATAAGCTTTAGTCCCTGATAAACATACGGAAAAATCAGACTCCTGACTCAATGCCTTTAGGAATTATTACAAAAAACACACCAGAGCGGCTGACCTTTCCAAAGGTTGCACGGGTCTGAAACTCGGCACCCTGGATCAGCCAGGAGTCCCTGATACACATACGGAGAAATCAGCATCCGGGCTCATTGCCTTTAGGAATTATTGAAGAAAAGACAGTTTCCCACCTTTCTTACGTTTGAATTTTACAGACTGTGTTTTTGGCAGTTTTTTTTGGCCAGGGGGAAAAAAGCCCAAAGTCCTGTGTCCAAAAACTGAAAATCAGGTCATGTCAGACTCTATACAGTCTTAGACTCTTTGGCCAGAGTGGAAGTTTTGGAGGAACTACATTTCTACAGGTCGCAGGAGTGTGAATATTTCATATGTCGTTTGGGGTCCCAAGACGAGCGGAACGACGAGGGTACATTAGTATATCTTATAAGATGTTAACTTTATTTGTGAGGTTGATGTTATGGGACAGTAGAAAAATGAAAAAAATCAGAAAACAGCCGTATCCCTGCTGAATGCACACAAAAACAGACACAAATAGAAAAACACATCCAAACAGTGAAATCATTGCAAAATCAAAAACTGAAGGTGTATAACAATATCTTATAAGATGTTAACTTTATTTGTGAGGTTTATGTTATGGGACAGTAGAAAATGAAAAAAAATCAGAAAACAGTCGTATTCCAGCTGAATGCGCACAAAAACAGACACAAATAGAAAAACACATCCAAACAGTGAAATCATTGCAAAATCAAACACTGAGGGTACAGAAGAATATCTTATAAGATGTAAACTTTATTTGTGAGGTTTACGTTATGGGACAGTAGAAAAATGAAAAAAAATCAGAAAACAGTCGTATTCCAGCTGAATGCGCACAAAAACAGACAAAAATAGAAAAACACATTCAAACAGTGAAATCATTGCAAAATCAAACACTGAAGGTATATAACTATATCTTATGAGATGTTAACTTTATTTGTGAGGTTTATGTTATGGGACAATAAAAAAATGAAAAAAATCAGAAAACAGCCGTATCCCTGCTGAATGCACACAAAAACAGAGACAAATAGAAAAACACATCCAAACAGTGAAATCATTGCAAAATCAAACACTGAAGGTATATAACTATATCTTATAAGATGTTAACTTTATTTGTGAGGTTTATGTTATGGGACAGTAGAAAATGAAAAAAAATCAGAAAACAGTCGTATTCTAGCTGAATGCGCACAAAAACAGACAAAAATAGAAAAACACATTCAAACAGTGAAATCATTGCAAAATCAAACACTGAAGGTATATAACTATATCTTATACGATGTTAACTTTATTTGTGAGGTTTATGTTATGGGACAGTAGAAAAATGAAAAAAAATCAGAAAACAGTCGTAGTCTAGCTGAATGCGCACAAAAACAGACAAAAATAGAAAAACACATTCAAACAGTGAAATCATTGCAAAATCAAACACTGAAGGTATATAACTATATCTTATACGATGTTAACTTTATTTGTGAGGTTTATGTTATGGGACAGTAGAAAAATGAAAAGAAATCAGAAAACAGTCGTATTCCAGCTGAATGCGCACAAAAACAGACAAAAATAGAAAAACACACTCAAACAGTGAAATCATTGCAAAATCAAACACTGAAGGTATATAACTATATCTTATGAGATGTTAACTTTATTTGTGAGGTTTATGTTATGGGACAATAAAAAAATGAAAAAAATCAGAAAACAGCCGTATCCCTGCTGAATGCACACAAAAACAGAGACAAATAGAAAAACACATCCAAACAGTGAAATCATTGCAAAATCAAACACTGAAGGTATGTAACTATATCCTATAAGATTTTAACTTTATTTGTGAGATTTATGTTATGGGACAGTAGAAAAATGAAAAAAATTCAGAAAACAGCCGTATCCCTGCTTAATGCGCACAAAAACAGACACAAATAGAAAAACACATCCAAACAGTGAAATCATTATAAATTCAAACACTGAGGGTACATCAATATACCTTATAAGATGTTAACTTCATATTATAGGACAGTAGAAAAAAGATTAAAATACCCTCGATCAGCCTTAGTCCCTGATACACATACGGAAAAATCAGACTCCTGGCTTAATGCCTTTAGGAATAATTACAAAAAAACACACCTAAACGGCTGACCTTTGACCTTTCCGAAGGTTACACAGGTCCGAAACTCGGCACCCTAGATTAGCCTTAGTCCCTGATACACATACGGAAAAATCAGACTCCTGGCTCAATGCCTTTAGGAATAATAACAAAAAACACACCCGAACGGCTGACCTTTGACCTTTCCAAAGGTTGCACGGGTCTGAAACTCGGCACCCTGGATTAGCCTTAGTCCCTGATACACATACGGAAAAATCAGACTCCTGGCTTAATGCCTTTAGGAATTATTACAAAAAACACACCCAAACGGCTGACCATTGACCCCTTCCGAAAGTTGCACAGGTCTGAAACTCGGCAACCGGGATAAGCTTTAGTCCCTGATAAACATACGGAAAAATCAGACTCCTGACTCAATGCCTTTAGGAATTATTACAAAAAACACACCAGAGCGGCTGACCTTTGACCTTTCCAAAGGTTCCACGGGTCTGAAACTCGGCACCCTAGATTAGCCTTAGTCCCTGATACACATACGGAAAAATCAGACTCCTGGCTCAATGCCTTTAGGAATTATTACAAAAAACACACCCGAACGGCTGACCTTTGACCTTTCCAAAGGTTGCACGGGTCTGAAACTCGGCACCCTGGATTAGCCTTAGTCCCTGATACACATACGGAAAAATCAGACTCCTGGCTTAATGCCTTTAGGAATTATTACAAAAAACACACCCGAACAGCTGACCTTTGACCTTTCCAAAGGTTGCACGGGTATGAAACTCGGCACCCTGGATTAGCCTTAGTCCCTGATACACATACGGAAAAATCAGACTCCGGGCTCATTGCCTTTAGGAATTATTGAAGAAAAGACAGTTTCCCACCTTTCTTACGTTTGAATTTTACAGACTGTGTTTTTGGCAGTTTTTTTTGGCCAGGGGGAAAAAAGCCCAAAGTCCTGTGTCCAAAAACTGAAAATCAGGTCATGTCAGACTCTATACAGTCTTAGACTCTTTGGCCAGAGTGGAAGTTTTGGAGGAACTACATTTCTACAGGTCGCAGGAGTGTGAATATTTCATATGTCGTTTGGGGTCCCAAGACGAGCGGAACGACGAGGGTACATTAGTATATCTTATAAGATGTTAACTTTATTTGTGAGGTTGATGTTATGGGACAGTAGAAAATGAAAAAAAATCAGAAAACAGTCGTATTCCAGCTGAATGCGCACAAAAACAGACACAAATAGAAAAACACATCCAAACAGTGAAATCATTGCAAAATCAAAAACTGAAGGTATATAACAATATCTTATAAGATGTTAACTTTATTTGTGAGGTTTATGTTATGGGACAGTAGAAAAATGAAAAAAAATCAGAAAACAGTCGTATTCCAGCTGAATGCGCACAAAAACAGACAAAAATAGAAAAACACATTCAAACAGTGAAATCATTGCAAAATCAAACACTGAAGGTATATAACTATATCTTATACGATGTTAACTTTATTTGTGAGGTTTATGTTATGGGACAGTAGAAAAATGAAAAAAAATCAGAAAACAGTCGTATTCCAGCTGAATGCGCACAAAAACAGACAAAAATAGAAAAACACATTCAAACAGTGAAATCATTGCAAAATCAAACACTGAAGGTATATAACTACATCTTATCAGATGTTAACTTTATTTGTGAGGTTTATGTTATGGGACAGTAGAAAAATGAAAAAAATTCCGAAAACAGCCGTATCCCTGCTGAATGCGCACAAAAACAGACACAAATAGAAAAACACATCCAAACAGTGAAATCATTATAAATTCAAACACTGAGGGTACATCAATATACCTTATAAGATGTTAACTTCATATTATAGGACAGTAGAAAAAAGATTAAAATACCCTCGATCAGCCTTAGTCCCTGATACACATACGGAAAAATCAGACTCCTGGCTTAATGCCTTTAGGAATTATTACAAAAAACACACCTAAACGGCTGACCTTTGACCTTTCCGAAGGATACACAGGTCTGAAACTCGACACCCTAGATAAGCCTTAGTCCCTGACACACATACGGAAAAATCAGACTCCTGGCTCAATGCCTTTAGGAATTATTACAAAAAACACACCCGAACGGCTGACCATTGACCTTTCCGAAGGTTGCACGGGTATGAAACTCGGCACCCTAGATTAGCCTTAGTCCTTGATACACACACGGAAAAATCAGACTCCTGGCTTAATGCCTTTAGGAATTATTACAAAAAACACACCCGAACGGCTGACCTTTGACCTTTCCAAAGGTTGCACGGGTCTGAAACTCGGCACCCTGGATTAGCCTTAGTCCCTGATACACATACGGAAAAATCAGACTCCTGGCTTAATGCCTTTAGGAATTATTACAAAAAACACACCCGAACGGCTGACCATTGACCTTTTCCGAAAGTTGCACAGGTCTGAAACTCGGCAACCGGGATAAGCTTTAGTCCCTGATACACATACGGAAAAATCAGACTCCTGACTCAATGCCTTTAGGAATTATTACAAAAAACACACCACAGCGGCTGACCTTTGACCTTTCCAAAGGTTGCACGGGTCTGAAACTCGGCACCCTGGATCAGCCAGGAGTCTCTGATACACATACGGAGAAATCAGCATCCGGGCTCATTGCCTTTAGGAATTATTGAAGAAAAGACAGTTTCCCACCTTTCTTACGTTTGAATTTTACAGACTGTGTTTTTGGCAGTTTTTTTCGGCCAGGGGGAAAAAAGCCCAAAGTCCTGTGTCCAAAAACTGAAAATCAGGTCATGTCAGACTCTATACAGTCTTAGACTCTTTGGCCAGAGTGGAAGTTTTGGAGGAACTACATTTCTACAGGTCGCAGAAGTGTGAATATTTCATATGTCGTTTGGGGTCCCAAGACGAGCGGAACGACGAGGGTACATTAGTATATCTTATTTGATGTTAACTTTATTTGTGAGGTTTATGTTATGGGACAGTAGAAAATGAAAAAAAATCAGAAAACAGCCGTATCCCTGCTGAATGCACACAAAAACAGAGACAAATAGAAAAACACATCCAAACAGTGAAATCATTGCAAAATCAAACACTGAAGGTATATAACTATATCCTATAAGATTTTAACTTTATTTGTGAGATTTATGTTATGGGACAGTAGAAAAATGAAAAAAATTCCGAAAACAGCCGCATCCCTGCTGAATGCGCACAAAAACAGACACAAATAGAAAAACACATCCAAACAGTGAAATCATTATAAATTCAAACACTGAGGGTACATCAATATACCTTATAAGATGTTAACTTCATATTATAGGACAGTAGAAAAAAGATTAAAATACCCTCGATCAGCCTTAGTCCCTGATACACATACGGAAAAATCAGACTCCTGGCTCAATGCCTTTAGGAATTATCACAAAAAACACACCCGAACGGCTGACCTTTGACCTTTCCAAAGGTTGCACGGGTCTGAAACTCGGCACCCTGGATTAGCCTTAGTCCCTGATACACATACGGAAAAATCAGACTCCTGGCTTAATGCCTTTAGGAATTATTACAAAAAACACACCGAACGGCTGACCATTGACCTTTTTTCCGAAAGTTGCACAGGTCTGAAACTCGGCAACCGGGATAAGCTTTAGTCCCTGATAAACATACGGAAAAATCAGACTCCTGACTCAATGCCTTTAGGAATTATTACAAAAAACACACCAGAGCGGCTTACCTTTCCAAAGGTTGCACGGGTCTGAAACTCGGCACCCTGGATCAGCCAGGAGTCCCTGATACACATACGGAGAAATCAGCATCCGGGCTCATTGCCTTTAGGAATTATTGAAGAAAAGACAGTTTCCCACCTTTCTTACGTTTGAATTTTACAGACTGTGTTTTTGGCAGTTTTTTTTGGCCAGGGGGAAAAAAGCCCAAAGTCCTGTGTCCAAAAACTGAAAATCAGGTCATGTCAGACTCTATACAGTCTTAGACTCTTTGGCCAGAGTGGAAGTTTTGGAGGAACTACATTTCTACAGGTCGCAGGAGTGTGAATATTTCATATGTCGTTTGGGGTCCCAAGACGAGCGGAACGACGAGGGTACATTAGTATATCTTATAAGATGTTAACTTTATTTGTGAGGTTGATGTTATGGGACAGTAGAAAAATGAAAAAAATCAGAAAACAGCCGTATCCCTGCTGAATGCACACAAAGACAGACACAAATAGAAAAACACATCCAAACAGTGAAATCATTGCAAAATCAAAAACTGAAGGTATATAACAATATCTTATAAGATGTTAACTTTATTTGTGAGGTTTATGTTATGGGACAGTAGAAAATGAAAAAAAATCAGAAAACAGTCGTATTCCAGCTGAATGCGCACAAAAACAGACACAAATAGAAAAACACATCCAAACAGTGAAATCATTGCAAAATCAAACACTGAGGGTACAGAAGAATATCTTATAAGATGTAAACTTTATTTGTGAGGTTTACGTTATGGGACAGTAGAAAAATGAAAAAAAATCAGAAAACAGTCGTATTCCAGCTGAATGCGCACAAAAACAGACAAAAATAGAAAAACACATTCAAACAGTGAAATCATTGCAAAATCAAACACTGAAGGTATATAACTATATCTTATGAGATGTTAACTTTATTTGTGAGGTTTATGTTATGGGACAATAAAAAAATGAAAAAAATCAGAAAACAGCCGTATCCCTGCTGAATGCACACAAAAACAGAGACAAATAGAAAAACACATCCAAACAGTGAAATCATTGCAAAATCAAACACTGAAGGTATATAACTATATCTTATAAGATGTTAACTTTATTTGTGAGGTTTATGTTATGGGACAGTAGAAAATGAAAAAAAATCAGAAAACAGTCGTATTCTAGCTGAATGCGCACAAAAACAGACAAAAATAGAAAAACACATTCAAACAGTGAAATCATTGCAAAATCAAACACTGAAGGTATATAACTATATCTTATACGATGTTAACTTTATTTGTGAGGTTTATGTTATGGGACAGTAGAAAAATGAAAAAAAATCAGAAAACAGTCGTAGTCTAGCTGAATGCGCACAAAAACAGACAAAAATAGAAAAACACATTCAAACAGTGAAATCATTGCAAAATCAAACACTGAAGGTATATAACTATATCTTATACGATGTTAACTTTATTTGTGAGGTTTATGTTATGGGACAGTAGAAAAATGAAAAGAAATCAGAAAACAGTCGTATTCCAGCTGAATGCGCACAAAAACAGACAAAAATAGAAAAACACACTCAAACAGTGAAATCATTGCAAAATCAAACACTGAAGGTATATAACTATATCTTATGAGATGTTAACTTTATTTGTGAGGTTTATGTTATGGGACAATAAAAAAATGAAAAAAATCAGAAAACAGCCGTATCCCTGCTGAATGCACACAAAAACAGAGACAAATAGAAAAACACATCCAAACAGTGAAATCATTATAAATTCAAACACTGAGGGTACATCAATATACCTTATAAGATGTTAACTTCATATTATAGGACAGTAGAAAAAAGATTAAAATACCCTCGATCAGCCTTAGTCCCTGATACACATACGGAAAAATCTGACTCCTGGCTTAATGCCTTTAGGAATAATTACAAAAAAACACACCTAAACGGCTGACCTTTGACCTTTCCGAAGGTTACACAGGTCCGAAACTCGGCACCCTAGATTAGCCTTAGTCCCTGATACACATACGGAAAAATCAGACTCCTGGCTCAATGCCTTTAGGAATAATAACAAAAAACACACCCGAACGGCTGACCTTTGACCTTTCCAAAGGTTGCACGGGTCTGAAACTCGGCACCCTGGATTAGCCTTAGTCCCTGATACACATACGGAAAAATCAGACTCCTGGCTTAATGCCTTTAGGAATTATTACAAAAAACACACCCAAACGGCTGACCATTGACCCCTTCCGAAAGTTGCACAGGTCTGAAACTCGGCAACCGGGATAAGCTTTAGTCCCTGATAAACATACGGAAAAATCAGACTCCTGACTCAATGCCTTTAGGAATTATTACAAAAAACACACCAGAGCGGCTGACCTTTGACCTTTCCAAAGGTTCCACGGGTCTGAAACTCGGCACCCTAGATTAGCCTTAGTCCTTGATACACATACGGAAAAATCAGACTCCTGGCTCAATGCCTTTAGGAATTATTACAAAAAACACACCCGAATGGCTGACCTTTGACCTTTCCAAAGGTTGCACGGGTCTGAAACTCGGCACCCTGGATTAGCCTTAGTCCCTGATACACATACGGAAAAATCAGACTCCTGGCTTAATGCCTTTAGGAATTATTACAAAAAACACACCCGAACAGCTGACCTTTGACCTTTCCAAAGGTTGCACAGGTCTGAAACTCGGCACCCTGGATTAGCCTTAGTCCCTGATACACATACGGAAAAATCAGACTCCTGGCTTAATGCCTTTAGGAATTATTACAAAAAACACACCGAACGGCTGACCATTGACCTTTTTTCCGAAAGTTGCACAGGTCTGAAACTCGGCAACCGGGATAAGCTTTAGTCCCTGATAAACATACGGAAAAATCAGACTCCTGACTCAATGCCTTTAGGAATTATTACAAAAAACACACCAGAGCGGCTGACCTTTCCAAAGGTTGCACGGGTCTGAAACTCGGCACCCTGGATCAGCCAGGAGTCCCTGATACACATACGGAGAAATCAGCATCCGGGCTCATTGCCTTTAGGAATTATTGAAGAAAAGACAGTTTCCCACCTTTCTTACGTTTGAATTTTACAGACTGTGTTTTTGGCAGTTTTTTTTGGCCAGGGGGAAAAAAGCCCAAAGTCCTGTGTCCAAAAACTGAAAATCAGGTCATGTCAGACTCTATACAGTCTTAGACTCTTTGGCCAGAGTGGAAGTTTTGGAGGAACTACATTTCTACAGGTCGCAGGAGTGTGAATATTTCATATGTCGTTTGGGGTCCCAAGACGAGCGGAACGACGAGGGTACATTAGTATATCTTATAAGATGTTAACTTTATTTGTGAGGTTGATGTTATGGGACAGTAGAAAAATGAAAAAAATCAGAAAACAGCCGTATCCCTGCTGAATGCACACAAAAACAGACACAAATAGAAAAACACATCCAAACAGTGAAATCATTGCAAAATCAAAAACTGAAGGTATATAACAATATCTTATAAGATGTTAACTTTATTTGTGAGGTTTATGTTATGGGACAGTAGAAAATGAAAAAAAATCAGAAAACAGTCGTATTCCAGCTGAATGCGCACAAAAACAGACACAAATAGAAAAACACATCCAAACAGTGAAATCATTGCAAAATCAAACACTGAAGGTATATAACTATATCTTATAAGATGTTAACTTTATTTGTGAGGTTTATGTTATGGGACAGTAGAAAAACGAAAAGAAATCAGAAAACAGTCGTATTCCAGCTGAATGCGCACAAAACAGACAAAAATAGAAAAACACATTCAAACAGTGAAATCATTGCAAAATCAAACACTGAAGGTATATAACTATATCTTATGAGATGTTAACTTTATTTGTGAGGTTTATGTTATGGGACAATAAAAAAATGAAAAAAATCAGAAAACAGCCGTATCCCTGCTGAATGCACACAAAAACAGAGACAAATAGAAAAACACATCCAAACAGTGAAATCATTGCAAAATCAAACACTGAGGGTACAACACTAAATCGTTTAAGATGTTAACTTCATTTGTGAGGTCAATGTTATGGGAAAGTAGAAAAATTAAAAAAATCCGGAAACAGCCTTTTCTCAGCTGAATGCGCACACAAACAGACACCAATAGAAAAACACATCCCAACAGTGAAATCATTGCAAAATCAAACACTGAGGGTACAGAACTAAATCTTTTAAGATGTTAACTTCATTTGTGAGGTTTATGTTATGGGACAGCAGAAAAATAAAAAAAATCCGGAAACAGCCTTATCTCAGCTGAATGCGCACACAAACAGACACCAATAGAAAAACACATCCAAACAGTGAAATCATTGCAAAATCAAACACTGAGGGTACAAAACTAAATATTTTAAGATGTTAACTTCATTTGTGAGGTTAATGTTATGGGAAAGTAGAAAAATGAAAAAAATCCGGAAACAGCCTTATCTCAGCTGAATGCGCACACAAACAGACACCAATAGAAAAACACATCCCAACAGTGAAATCATTGCAAAATCAAACACTGAGGGTACAGAACTAACTCTTTTAAGATGTTAACTTCATATGTGAGGTTAATGTTATGGGAAAGTAGAAAAATGAAAAAAATCCGGAAACAGCCTTATCTCAGCTGAATGCGCACAAAACAGACACCAATAGAAAAACACATCCAAACAGTGAAATCATTGCAAAATCAAACACTGAGGGTACAGAACTAAATCTTTTAAGATGTTAACTTCATTTGTGAGGTTTATGTTATGGGAAAGTAGAAAAATGAAAAAAATCCGGAAACAGCCTTATCTCAGCTGAATGCGCACAAAACAGACACCAATAGAAAAACACATCCAAACAGTGAAATCATTGCAAAATCAAACACTGAGGGTACAGAACTAAATCTTTTAAGATGTTAACTTCATTTGTGAGGTTTATGTTATGGGAAAGTAGAAAAATGAAAAAAATCCTGAAACAGCCTTATCTCAGCTGAATGCGCACACAAACAGACACCAATAGAAAAACACATCCAAACAGTGAAATCATTGCAAAATCAAACACTGAGGGTACAAAACTAAATCTTTTAAGATGTTAACTTCATTTGTGAGGTTAATGTTATGGGAAAGTAGAAAAATGAAAAAAATCCGGAAACAGCCTTATCTCAGCTGAATGCGCACACAAACAGACACCAATAGAAAAACACATCCCAACAGTGAAATCATTGCAAAATCAAACACTGAGGGTACAGAACTAACTCTTTTAAGATGTTAACTTCATTTGTGAGGTTAATGTTATGGGAAAGTAGAAAAATGAAAAAAATCCGGAAACAGCCTTATCTCAGCTGAATGCGCACACAAACAGACACCAATAGAAAAACACATCCAAACAGTGAAATCATTGCAAAATCAAACACTGAGGGTACAGAACTAACTCTTTTAAGATGTTAACTTCATTTGTGAGGTTAATGTTATGGGAAAGTAGAAAAATGAAAAAAATCCTGAAACAGCCTTATCTCAGCTGAATGCGCACAAAACAGACACCAATAGAAAAACACATCCAAACAGTGAAATCATTGCAAAATCAAACACTGAGGGTACAGAACTAAATCTTTTAAGATGTTAACTTCATTTGTGAGGTTTATGTTATGGGAAAGTAGAAAAATGAAAAAAATCCGGAAACAGCCTTATCTCAGCTGAATGCGCACAAAACAGACACCAATAGAAAAACACATCCAAACAGTGAAATCATTGCAAAATCAAACACTGAGGGTACAGAACTAAATCTTTTAAGATGTTAACTTCATTTGTGAGGTTTATGTTATGGGAAAGTAGAAAAATGAAAAAAATCCTGAAACAGCCTTATCTCAGCTGAATGCGCACACAAACAGACACCAATAGAAAAACACATCCAAACAGTGAAATCATTGCAAAATCAAACACTGAGGGTACAAAACTAAATCTTTTAAGATGTTAACTTCATTTGTGAGGTTAATGTTATGGGAAAGTAGAAAAATGAAAAAAATCCGGAAACAGCCTTATCTCAGCTGAATGCGCACACAAACAGACACCAATAGAAAAACACATCCCAACAGTGAAATCATTGCAAAATCAAACACTGAGGGTACAGAACTAACTCTTTTAAGATGTTAACTTCATTTGTGAGGTTAATGTTATGGGAAAGTAGAAAAATGAAAAAAATCCGGAAACAGCCTTATCTCAGCTGAATGCGCACACAAACAGACACCAATAGAAAAACACATCCAAACAGTGAAATCATTGCAAAATCAAACACTGAGGGTACAGAACTAACTCTTTTAAGATGTTAACTTCATTTGTGAGGTTAATGTTATGGGAAAGTAGAAAAATGAAAAAAATCCTGAAACAGCCTTATCTCAGCTGAATGCGCACAAAACAGACACCAATAGAAAAACACATCCAAACAGTGAAATCATTGCAAAATCAAACACTGAGGGTACAGAACTAAATCTTTTAAGATGTTAACTTCATTTGTGAGGTTTATGTTATGGGACAGTAGAAAAATGAAAAAAATCCGGAAACAGCCTTATCTCAGCTGAATGCGCACACAAACAGACACCAATAGAAAAACACATCCAAACAGTGAAATCATTGCAAAATCAAACACTGAGGGTACAGAACTAAATCTTTTAAGATGTTAACTTCATTTGTGAGGTTTATGTTATGGGACAGTAGAAAAATGAAAAAAAATCAGAAAACAGTCGTATTCCAGCTGAATGCGCACAAAAACAGACAAAAATAGAAAAACACATTCAAACAGTGAAATCATTGCAAAATCAAACACTGAAGGTATATAACTATATCTTATACGATGTTAACCTTATTTGTGAGGTTTATGTTATGGGACAGTAGAAAAATGAAAAAAAATCAGAAAACAGTCGTATTCCAGCTGAATGCACACAAAAACAGACAAAAATAGAAAAACACATTCAAACAGGGAAATCATTGCAAAATAAAACACTGAAGGTATATAACTATATCTTATGAGATGTTAACTTTATTTGTGAGGTTTATGTTATGGGACATTCGAAAATTGAAAAAAATCAGAAAACAGCCGTATACTTGCTGAATGTGCACAAAAACAGACATAAATAGAAAAACACATCCAAACAGTGAAATCATTGCAAAATCAAACACTGAGGGCATATAACTATATCTTAAAAGATGTTAACTTTATTTATGAGGTTTATGTTACGGGACAATAGAAAATTGAAAAAAATCAGAAAACAGTCGTATACTTGCTGAATGTGCACAACAAAAGACACAAATAGAAAAACACATCCAAACAGTGAAATCATTGCAAAATCAAACCCTGAAGGCATATGACTATATCTTATAAGATTTTAACTTTATTTGTGAGGTTTATGTTATGGGACAGTAGAAAATTGAAAAAAATCTGAAAACAGCCGTATACTTGCTGAATGTGCACAAAAACAGACACAAATAGAAAAACACATCCAAACAGTGAAATCATTGCAAAATCAGACACTGAAGGCAAATAACTATATCTTATAAGATGTTAACTTTATTTGTGAGGTTTATGTTATGCGACAGTAGAAAATTGAAAAAAATCAGAAAACAGCCGTATACTTGCTGAATGCGCACAAAAACAGACACAAATAGAAAAACACATCCAGACAGTGAAATCATTGCAAAATCAAACACTGACGGCATATAACTATATCTTATAAGATTTTAACTTTATTTGTGAGGTTTATGTTATGGGACAGTAGAAAATTGAAAAAAATCAGAAAACAGCCGTATACTTGCTGAATGTGCACAAAACAGACACAAATAGAAAAACACATCCAAACAGTGAAATCATTGCAAGATCAAACACTGAGGGTACAGAAGTATATCTTATAAGATGTTAACTTTATTTATGAGGTTTATGTTACGGGACAATAGAAAATTGAAAAAAATCAGAAAACAGCCGTATACTTGCTGAATGTGCACAACAAAAGACACAAATAGAAAAACACATCCAAACAGTGAAATCATTGCAAAATCAAACACTGAGGTTACAGAAGTATATCTTATAAGATGTTAACTTTATTTGTGAGGTTTATGTTATGGGCGAGGAGAAAATTGAAAAAAATCAGAAAACAGCCGTATACTTGCTGAATGTGCACAAAACAGACACAAATAGAAAAACACATCCAAACAGTGAAATCATTGCAAAATCAAACACTGAAGGCATATAACTATATCTCATGAGATTTTAACTTTATTTGTGAGGTTTATGTTATGGGACAGTAGAAAATTGAAAAAAAACAGAAAACAGCCGTATACTTGCTGAATTCGCACAAAAACAGACACAAATAGAAAAACACATCCAAACAGTAAAATCATTGCAAAATCAAACACTGAAGGCATATAACTATATCTTATAAGATGTTAACTTTATTTGTGAGGTTTATGTTATGGGACAGTAGAAAATTGAAAAAAATCAGAAAACAGCCGTATACTTGCTGAATGTGCACAAAAACAGACACAAATAGAAAAACACATCCAAACAGTGAAATCATTGCAAAATCGAACACTGAGGTTACAGAAGTATATCTTATAAGATGTTAACTTTATTTGTGAGGTTTATGTTATGGGACAGTAGAAAATTGAAAAAAATCAGAAAACAGCCGTATACTTGCTGAATGTGCACAACAAAAGACACAAATAGAAAAACACATCCAAACAGTGAAATCATTGCAAAATCAAACACTGAAGGCATATAACTATATCTTATAAGATTTTAACTTTATTTGTGAGGTTTATGTTATGGGACAGTAGAAAATTGAAAAAAATCAGAAAACAGCCGTATACTTGCTGAATGTGCACAAAAACAGACACAAATAGAAAAACACATCCAAACAGTGAAATCATTGCAAAATCAAACACTGACGGCATATAACTATATCTTATAAGATGTTAACTTTATTTGTGAGGTTTATGTTATGGGACAGTAGAAAATTGAAAAAAATCAGAAAACAGCCGTATACTTGCTGAATGCGCACAAAAACAGACACAAATAGAAAAACACATCCAAACAGTGAAATCATTGCAAAATCAAACACTGAAGGCATATAACTATATCTTATAAGATGTTAACTTTATTTGTGAGGTTTATGTTATGGGACAGTAGAAAATTGAAAAAAATCAGAAAACAGCCGTATACTTGCTGAATGAGCACAAAAACAGACACAAATAGAAAAACACATCCAAACAGTGAAATCATTGCAAAATCAAACACTGAGGGTACAGAAGTATATCTTATAAGATGTTAACTTTATTTGTGAGGTTTATGTTATGGGACAGTAGAAAATTAAAAAAAATCAGAAAACAGCCGTATACTTGCTGAATGTGCAAAACAAAAGACACAAATAGAAAAACACATCCAAACAGTGAAATCATTGCAAAATCAAACAGAAGTATATCTTATAAGATGTTAACTTTATTTGTGAGGTTTATGTTATGGGACAGTAGAAAATTGAAAAAAATCAGAAAACAGCCGTATACTTGCTGAATGTGCACAAAAACAGACATAAATAGAAAAACACATCCAAACAGTGAAATCATTGCAAAATCAAACACTGAGGTTACAGAAGTATATCATATAAGATGTTAACTTTATTTGTGAGGTTTATGTTATGGGACAGTAGAAAATTGAAAAAAATCAGAAAACAGCCGTATACTTGCTGAATGTGCACAAAACAGACACAAATAGAAAAACACATCCAAACAGTGAAATCATTGCAAAATCAAACACTTAAGGCATATAACTATATCTCATGAGATTTTAACTTTATTTGTGAGGTTTATGTTATGGGACAGTAGAAAATTGAAAAAAACCAGAAAACAGCCGTATACTTGCTGAATTCGCACAAAAACAGACACAAATAGAAAAACACATCCAAACAGTAAAATCATTGCAAAATCAAACACTGAAGGCATATAACTATATCTTATAAGATGTTAACTTTATTTGTGAGGTTTATGTTATGGGACAGTAGAAAATTGAAAAAAATCAGAAAACAGCCGTATACTTGCTGAATGTGCACAAAAACAGACACAAATAGAAAAACACATCCAAACAGTGAAATCATTGCAAAATCAAACACTGAGGTTACAGAAGTATATCTTATAAGATGTTAACTTTATTTGTGAGGTTTATGTTATGGGACAGTAGAAAATTGAAAAAAATCAGAAAACAGCCGTATACTTGCTGAATGTGCACAACAAAAGACACAAATAGAAAAACACATCCAAACAGTGAAATCATTGCAAAATCAAACACTGAGGTTACAGAAGTATATCTTATAAGATGTTAACTTTATTTGTGAGGTTTATGTTATGGGCGAGGAGAAAATTGAAAAAAATCAGAAAACAGCCGTATACTTGCTGAATGTGCACAAAACAGACACAAATAGAAAAACACATCCAAACAGTGAAATCATTGCAAAATCAAACACTGAAGGCATATAACTATATCTCATAAGATTTTAACTTTATTTGTGAGGTTTATGTTATGGGACAGTAGAAAATTGAAAAAAAACAGAAAACAGCCGTATACTTGCTGAATTCGCACAAAAACAGACACAAATAGAAAAACACATCCAAACAGTAAAATCATTGCAAAATCAAACACTGAGGTTACAGAAGTATATCTTATAAGATGTTAACTTTATTTGTGAGGTTTATGTTATGGGACAGTAGAAAATTGAAAAAAATCAGAAAACAGCCGTATACTTGCTGAATGTGCACAAAACAGACACAAATAGAAAAACACATCCAAACAGTGAAATCATTGCAAAATCAAACACTGACGGCATATAACTATATCTTATAAGATGTTCACTTCATTTGTGAGGTTTATGTTATGGGACAGTAGAAAATTGAAAAAAATCAGTCGATACTTGCTGAATGTGCACAACAAAAGACACAAATAGAAAAACACATCCAAACAGTGAAATCATTGCAAAATCAAACACTGAGGGTACAGAAGTATATCTTATAAGATGTTAACTTTATTTGTGAGGTTTATGTTATGGGACAGTAGAAAATTGAAAAAAATCAGAAAACAGCCGTATACTTGCTGAATGTGCACAACAAAAGACACAAATAGAAAAACACATCCAAACAGTGAAATCATTGCAAAATCAAACACTGACGGCATATAACTATATCTTATAAGATTTTAACTTTATTTGTGAGGTTTATGTTATGGGACAGTAGAAATTGAAAAAAATCAGAAAACAGCCGTATACTTGCTGAATGTGCACAACAAAAGACACAAATAGAAAAACACATCCAAACAGTGAAATCATTGCAAAATCAAACACTGAGGTTACAGAAGTATATCTTATAAGATGTTAACTTTATTTGTGAGGTTTATGTTATGGGACAGTAGAAAATTGAAAAAATCAGAAAACAGCCGTATACTTGCTGAATGTGCACAAAAACAGACACAAATAGAAAAACACATCCAAACAGTGAAATCATTGCAAAATCAAACACTGAGGTTACAGAAGTATATCTTATAAGATGTTAACTTTATTTGTGAGGTTTGTTATGGGACAGTAGAAAATTGAAAAAAATCAGAAAACAGCCGTATACTTGCTGAATGTGCACAAAAACAGACACAAATAGAAAAACACATCCAAACAGTGAAATCATTGCAAAATCAAACACTGAGGTTACAGAAGTATATCTTATAAGATGTTAACTTTATTTGTGAGGTTTATGTTATGGGACAGTAGAAAATTGAAAAAAATCAGAAAACAGCCGTATACTTGCTGAATGTGCACAACAAAAGACACAAATAGAAAAACACATCCAAACAGTGAAATCATTGCAAAATCAAACACTGAGGTTACAGAAGTATATCTTATAAGATGTTAACTTTATTTGTGAGGTTTGTTATGGGACAGTAGAAAATTGAAAAAAATCAGAAAACAGCCGTATACTTGCTGAATGTGCACAAAAACAGACACAAATAGAAAAACACATCCAAATAGTGAAATCATTGCAAAATCAAACACTGAGGTTACAGAAGTATATCTTATAAGATGTTAACTTTATTTGTGAGGTTTATGTTATGGGACAGTAGAAAATTGAAAAAAATCAGAAAACAGCCGTATACTTGCTGAATGTGCACAACAAAAGACACAAATAGAAAAACACATCCAAACAGTGAAATCATTGCAAAATCAAACACTGAGGTTACAGAAGTATATCTTATAAGATGTTAACTTTATTTGTTAGGTTTATGTTATGGGCGAGGAGAAAATTGAAAAAAATCAGAAAACAGCCGTATACTTGCTGAATGTGCACAAAACAGACACAAATAGAAAAACACATCCAAACAGTGAAATCATTGCAAAATCAAACACTGAAGGCATATAACTATATCTCATAAGATTTTAACTTTATTTGTGAGGTTTATGTTATGGGACAGTAGAAAATTGAAAAAAACCAGAAAACAGCCGTATACTTGCTGAATTCGCACAAAAACAGACACAAATAGAAAAACACATCCAAACAGTAAAATCATTGCAAAATCAAACACTGAGGTTACAGAAGTATATCTTATAAGATGTTAACTTTATTTGTGAGGTTCATGTTATGGGACAGTAGAAAATTGAAAAAAATCAGAAAACAGCCGTATACTTGCTGAATGTGCACAAAACAGACACAAATAGAAAAACACATCCAAACAGTGAAATCATTGCAAAATCAAACACTGACGGCATATAACTATATCTTATAAGATGTTCACTTCATTTGTGAGCTTTATGTTATGGGACAGTAGAAAATTGAAAAAAATCAGTCGATACTTGCTGAATGTGCACAACAAAAGACACAAATAGAAAAACACATCCAAACAGTGAAATCATTGCAAAATCAAACACTGAGGGTACAGAAGTATATCTTATAAGATGTTAACTTTATTTGTGAGGTTTATGTTATGGGATAGTAGAAAATTTAAAAAAATTAGAAAACAGCCGTATACTTGCTGAATGTGCACAACAAAAGACACAAATAGAAAAACACATCCAAACAGTGAAATCATTGCAAAATCAAACACTGACGGCATATAACTATATCTTATAAGATTTTAACTTTATTTGTGAGGTTTATGTTATGGGACAGTAGAAATTGAAAAAAATCAGAAAACAGCCGTATACTTGCTGAATGTGCACAACAAAAGACACAAATAGAAAAACACATCCAAACAGTGAAATCATTGCTAAATCAAACACTGAGGGTACAGAAGTATATCTTATAAGATGTTAACTTTATTTGTGAGGTTTATGTTATGGGACAGTAGAAAATTGAAAAAAATCAGAAAACAGCCGTATACTTGCTGAATATGCACAAAAACAGACACAAATAGAAAAACACATCCAAACAGTGAAATCATTGCAAAATCAAACACTGAGGTTACAGAAGTATATCTTATAAGATGTTAACTTTATTTGTGAGGTTTATGTTATGGGACAGTAGAAAATTGAAAAAAATCAGAAAACAGCCGTACACTTGCTGAATGTGCACAAAACAGACACAAATAGAAAAACACACCCAAACAGTGAAATCATTGCAAAATCAAACACTGAGGTTACAGAAGTATATCTTTTAAGAAGTTAACTTCATTTGTGAGGTTTATGTTATGGGACAGCAGAAAAATTAAAAAAATCCGGAAACAGCCTTATCTCAGCTGAATGCACACACAAACAGACACCAATAGAAAAACACATCCAAACAGTGAAATCATTGCAAAATCAAACACTGACGGCATATAACTATATCTTATGAGATTTTAACTTTATTTGTGAGGTTTATGTTATGCAACAGTAGAAAATTGAAAAAAATCAGAAAACAGCCGTATACTTGCTGAATGTGCACAACAAAAGACACAAATAGAAAAACACATCCAAACAGTGAAATCATTGCAAAATCAAACAGATGTATATCTTATAAGATGTTAACTGTATTTGTGAGGTTTATTTTATGGGACAGTAGAAAATTGAAAAAAATCAGAAAACAGCCGTATACTTGCTGAATGTGCACAACAAAAGAAACAAATAGAAAAACACATCCAAACAGTGAAATCATTGCAAAATCAAACACTGACGGCATATAACTATATCTTATAAGATGTTAACTTTATTTGTGAGGTTTATGTTATGGGACAGTAGAAAATTGAAAAAAGTCAGAAAACAGCCGTATACTTGCTGAATGTGCACAAATAGAAAAACTCATCCAAACAGTGAAATCATTGCAAAATCAAACACTGAGGGTAAATAACTATATCTTATAAGATTTTAACTTTATTTGTGAGGTTTATGTTATGGGACAGTAGAAAATTGAAAAAAATCAGAAAACAGCCGTATTCTTGCTGAATGTTCACAAAAACAGACACAAATAGAAAAACACATCCAAACAGTGAAATCATTGCAAAATCAAACACTGAAGGCATATAACTATATCTTATAAGATTTTAACTTTATTTGTGAGGTTTATGTTATGGGACAGTAGAAAATTGAAAAAAATCAGAAAACAGCTGTATACTTGCTGAATGCGCACAAAAACAGACACAAATAGAAAAACACTTCCAAACAGTGAAATCATTGCAAAATCAAACACTGAGGGTACAGAAGTATATCTGATAAGATGTTAACTTTATTTGTGAGATGTATGTTATGGGACAGTAGAAAATTGAAAAAAATCAGAAAACAGCCTTTTAGTTGCTGAATGCGCACAAAAACAGACACAAATAGAAAAACACATCCAAACAGTGAAATCATTGCAAAATCAAACACTGAGGGTACAGAAGTATATCTTATGTTAACTTTATTTGTGAGGTTTATGTTATGGGACAGTAGAAAATTTAAAAAAATCAGAAAACAGCCGTATACTTGCTGAATGTGCACAAAAAAAGACACAAATAGAAAAACACATCCAAACAGTGAAATCATTGCAAAATCAAACACTGAGGGTAAATAACTATATCTTATAAGATTTTAACTTTATATGTAAGGTTTATGTTATGGGACAGTAGAAAAATGAAAAAAAAATCAGAAAACAGCCGTATACTTGCTGAATGTGCACAAAAACAGACACAAATAGAAAAACACATCCAAACAGTGAAATCATTGCAAAATCAAACACTGAAGGCATATAACTATATCTTATAAGATTTTAACTTTATTTGTGAGGTTTATGTTATGGGACAGTAGAAAATTGAAAAAAATCAGAAAACAGCCGTATACTTGCTGAATGCGCATAAAAACACAAATAGAAAAACACATCCGAACAGTGAAATCATTGCAAAATCAAACACTGAGGGTACAGAAGTATATCTTATGTTAACTTTATTTGTGAGGTTTATGTTATGGGACAGTAGAAAATTGAAAAAAATCAGAAAACAGCCGTATACTTGCTGAATGTGCACAAAAACAGACACAAATAGAAAAACACATCCAAACAGTGAAATCATTGCAAAATAAAACACTGAAGGCATGTAACTATATCTTATAAGATTTTAACTTTATTTGTGAGGTTTCTGTTATGGGACAGTAGAAAATTGAAAAAAATCAGAAAACAGCCGTATACTTGCTGAATGCGCACAAAAACAAACACAAATAGAAAAACACATCTAAACAGTGAAATCATTGCAAAATCAAACACTGAGGGTACAGAAGTATATCTTATAAGATGTTAACTTTATTTGTGAGGTTTATGTTATGGGACAGTAGAAAATTGAAAAAAATCAGAAAACAGCCGTATACTTGCTGAATGTGCACAAAAACAGACACAAATAGAAAAACACATCCAAACAGTGAAATCATTGCAAAATAAAACACTGAAGGCATATAACTATATCTTATAATATTTTAACTTTATTTGTGAGGTTTATGTTATGGGACAGTAGAAAATTTAAAAAAATCAGAAAACAGCCGTATACTTGCTGAATGTGCACAAAAAAAGACACAAATAGAAAAACACATCCAAACAGTGAAATCATTGCAAAATCAAACACTGAGGGTAAATAACTATATCTTATAAGATTTTAACTTTATTTGTGAGGTTTATGTTATGGGACAGTAGAAAATTGAAAAAAATCAGAAAACAGCCGTATTCTTGCTGAATGTTCACAAAAACAGACACAAATAGAAAAACACATCCAAACAGTGAAATCATTGCAAAATCAAACACTGAGGTTACAGAAGTATATCTTATAAGATGGTAACTTTATTTGTGAGGTTTATGTTATGGGACAGTAGAAAATTGAAAAAAATCAGAAAACAGCCGTATACTTGCTGAATGTGCACAACAAAAGACACAAATAGAAAAACACATCCAAACAGTGAAAATATTGCAAAATCAAACACTGAGGTTACAGAAGTATATCTTATAAGATGTTAACTTTATTTGTGAGGTTTATGTTATGGGCGAGGAGAAAATTGAAAAAAATCAGAAAACAGCCGTATACTTGCTGAATGTGCACAAAACAGACACAAATAGAAAAACACATCCAAACAGTGAAATCATTGCAAAATCAAACACTGAAGGCATATAACTATATCTTATAAGATGTTAACTTTATTTGTGAGGTTTATGTTATGGGACAGTAGAAAATTGAAAAAAATCAGAAAACAGCCGTACACTTGCTGAATGTGCACAAAACAGACACAAATAGAAAAACACACCCAAACAGTGAAATCATTGCAAAATCAAACACTGAGGTTACAGAAGTATATCTTATAAGATAATAACTTTATTTGTGAGGTTTATGTTATGGGACAGTAGGAAATTGAAAAAAATCAGAAAACAGCCGTATACTTGCTGAATGTCCACAAACACAGACACACATAGAAAAACACATCCAAACAGTGAAATCATTACAAAATCAAACACTGAAGGCATATAACTATATCTTATAAGATTTTAACTTTATTTGTGAGGTTTATGTTATGGGACAGTAGAAACATGAAAAAAATCAGAAAACAGCCGTAAACTTGCTGAATGTGCAGAAACACAGACACACATAGAAAAACACATCCAATTAGTGAAATCTTTGTAAAATCAAACACTGAGGGTACAGAACTAAATCTTTTAAGAAGTTAACTTCATTTGTGAGGTTTATGTTATGGGACAGCAGAAAAATTAAAAAAATCCGGAAACAGCCTTATCTCAGCTGAATGCGCACACAAACAGACACCAATAGAAAAACACATCCAAACAGTGAAATCATTTCAAAATCAAACACTGACGGCATATAACTATATCTTATGAGATTTTAACTTTATTTGTGAGGTTTATGTTATGGGACAGTAGAAAATTGAAAAAAATCCGAAAACAGCCTTATCTCAGCTGAATGCGCATAAAAACACAAATAGAAAAACACATCCAAACAGTGAAATCATTGCAAAATCAAACACTGAGGGTACAGAAGTTTATCTTATAAGATTTTAACTTTATTTGTGAGGTTTATGTTATGGGACAGTAGAAATTTGAAAAAAATCAGAAAACAGCCGTATACTTGCTGAATGTGCACAACAAAAGACACAAATAGAAAAACGCATCCAAACAGTGAAATCATTGCAAAATCAAACACTGAGGGTACAGAAGTATATCTTATTAGATGTTAACTTTATTTGTAAGGTTTATGTTATGGGACAGTAGAAAAGTAAAAAAAATCAGAAAACAGCCGTATACTTGCTGAATGTGCAAAACAAAAGACACAAATAGAAAAACACATCCAAACAGTGAAATCATTGCAAAATCAAACAGAAGTATATCTTATAAGATGTTAACTGTATTTGTGAGGTTTATGTTATGGGACAGTAGAAAATTGAAAAAAATCAGAAAACAGCCGTATACTTGCTGAATGTGCACAACAAAAGACACAAATAGAAAAACACATCCAAACAGTGAAATCATTGCAAAATCAAACACTGACGGCATATAACTATATCTTATAAGATGTTAACTTTATTTGTGAGGTTTATGTTATGGGACAGTAGAAAATTGAAAAAATCAGAAAACAGCCGTATACTTGCTGAATGTGCACAAAAACAGACACAAATAGAAAAACACATCCAAACAGTGAAATCATTGCAAAATCAAACACTGAGGGTACAGAAGTATATCTTATGTTAACTTTATTTGTGAGGTTTATGTTATGGGACAGTAGAAAATTGAAAAAAATCAGAAAACAGCCGTATAGTTGCTGAATGCGCACAAAAACAGACACAAATAGAAAAAGACATCCAAACAGTGAAATCATTGCAAATTCAAACACTGAGGGTACAGAAGTATATCTTATAAGATGTTAACTTTATTTGTGAGGTTTATGTTATGGGACAGTAGAAAATTGAAAAAAGTCAGAAAACAGCCGTATACTTGCTGAATGTGCACAAATAGAAAAACTCATCCAAACAGTGAAATCATTGCAAAATCAAACACTGAGGGTAAATAACTATATCTTATAAGATTTTAACTTTATTTGTGAGGTTTATGTTATGGGACAGTAGAAAATTGAAAAAAATCAGAAAACAGCCGTATTCTTGCTGAATGTTCACAAAAACAGACACAAATAGAAAAACACATCCAAACAGTGAAATCATTGCAAAATCAAACACTGAGGTTACAGAAGTATATCTTATAAGATGGTAACTTTATTTGTGAGGTTTATGTTATGGGACAGTAGAAAATTGAAAAAAATCAGAAAACAGCCGTATACTTGCTGAATGTGCACAACAAAAGACACAAATAGAAAAACACATCCAAACAGTGAAAATATTGCAAAATCAAACACTGAGGTTACAGAAGTATATCTTATAAGATGTTAACTTTATTTGTGAGGTTTATGTTATGGGCGAGGAGAAAATTGAAAAAAATCAGAAAACAGCCGTATACTTGCTGAATGTGCACAAAACAGACACAAATAGAAAAACACATCCAAACAGTGAAATCATTGCAAAATCAAACACTGAAGGCATATAACTATATCTTATAAGATGTTAACTTTATTTGTGAGGTTTATGTTATGGGACAGTAGAAAATTGAAAAAAATCAGAAAACAGCCGTACACTTGCTGAATGTGCACAAAACAGACACAAATAGAAAAACACACCCAAACAGTGAAATCATTGCAAAATCAAACACTGAGGTTACAGAAGTATATCTTATAAGATAATAACTTTATTTGTGAGGTTTATGTTATGGGACAGTAGGAAATTGAAAAAAATCAGAAAACAGCCGTATACTTGCTGAATGTCCACAAACACAGACACACATAGAAAAACACATCCAAACAGTGAAATCATTACAAAATCAAACACTGAAGGCATATAACTATATCTTATAAGATTTTAACTTTATTTGTGAGGTTTATGTTATGGGACAGTAGAAACATGAAAAAAATCAGAAAACAGCCGTAAACTTGCTGAATGTGCAGAAACACAGACACACATAGCTAAACACATCCAATTAGTGAAATCTTTGTAAAATCAAACACTGAGGGTACAGAACTAAATCTTTTAAGAAGTTAACTTCATTTGTGAGGTTTATGTTATGGGACAGCAGAAAAATTAAAAAAATCCGGAAACAGCCTTATCTCAGCTGAATGCGCACACAAACAGACACCAATAGAAAAACACATCCAAACAGTGAAATCATTTCAAAATCAAACACTGACGGCATATAACTATATCTTATGAGATTTTAACTTTATTTGTGAGGTTTATGTTATGGGACAGTAGAAAATTGAAAAAAATCCGAAAACAGCCTTATCTCAGCTGAATGCGCATAAAAACACAAATAGAAAAACACATCCAAACAGTGAAATCATTGCAAAATCAAACACTGAGGGTACAGAAGTTTATCTTATAAGATTTTAACTTTATTTGTGAGGTTTATGTTATGGGACAGTAGAAATTTGAAAAAAATCAGAAAACAGCCGTATACTTGCTGAATGTGCACAACAAAAGACACAAATAGAAAAACGCATCCAAACAGTGAAATCATTGCAAAATCAAACACTGAGGGTACAGAAGTATATCTTATTAGATGTTAACTTTATTTGTAAGGTTTATGTTATGGGACAGTAGAAAAGTAAAAAAAATCAGAAAACAGCCGTATACTTGCTGAATGTGCAAAACAAAAGACACAAATAGAAAAACACATCCAAACAGTGAAATCATTGCAAAATCAAACAGAAGTATATCTTATAAGATGTTAACTGTATTTGTGAGGTTTATGTTATGGGACAGTAGAAAATTGAAAAAAATCAGAAAACAGCCGTATACTTGCTGAATGTGCACAACAAAAGACACAAATAGAAAAACACATCCAAACAGTGAAATCATTGCAAAATCAAACACTGACGGCATATAACTATATCTTATAAGATGTTAACTTTATTTGTGAGGTTTATGTTATGGGACAGTAGAAAATTGAAAAAATCAGAAAACAGCCGTATACTTGCTGAATGTGCACAAAAACAGACACAAATAGAAAAACACATCCAAACAGTGAAATCATTGCAAAATCAAACACTGAGGGTACAGAAGTATATCTTATGTTAACTTTATTTGTGAGGTTTATGTTATGGGACAGTAGAAAATTGAAAAAAATCAGAAAACAGCCGTATAGTTGCTGAATGCGCACAAAAACAGACACAAATAGAAAAAGACATCCAAACAGTGAAATCATTGCAAATTCAAACACTGAGGGTACAGAAGTATATCTTATAAGATGTTAACTTTATTTGTGAGGTTTATGTTATGGGACAGTAGAAAATTGAAAAAAGTCAGAAAACAGCCGTATACTTGCTGAATGTGCACAAATAGAAAAACTCATCCAAACAGTGAAATCATTGCAAAATCAAACACTGAGGGTAAATAACTATATCTTATAAGATTTTAACTTTATTTGTGAGGTTTATGTTATGGGACAGTAGAAAATTGAAAAAAATCAGAAAACAGCCGTATTCTTGCTGAATGTTCACAAAAACAGACACAAATAGAAAAACACATCCAAACAGTGAAATCATTGCAAAATCAAACACTGAGGTTACAGAAGTATATCTTATAAGATGGTAACTTTATTTGTGAGGTTTATGTTATGGGACAGTAGAAAATTGAAAAAAATCAGAAAACAGCCGTATACTTGCTGAATGTGCACAACAAAAGACACAAATAGAAAAACACATCCAAACAGTGAAAATATTGCAAAATCAAACACTGAGGTTACAGAAGTATATCTTATAAGATGTTAACTTTATTTGTGAGGTTTATGTTATGGGCGAGGAGAAAATTGAAAAAAATCAGAAAACAGCCGTATACTTGCTGAATGTGCACAAAACAGACACAAATAGAAAAACACATCCAAACAGTGAAATCATTGCAAAATCAAACACTGAAGGCATATAACTATATCTTATAAGATGTTAACTTTATTTGTGAGGTTTATGTTATGGGACAGTAGAAAATTGAAAAAAATCAGAAAACAGCCGTACACTTGCTGAATGTGCACAAAACAGACACAAATAGAAAAACACACCCAAACAGTGAAATCATTGCAAAATCAAACACTGAGGTTACAGAAGTATATCTTATAAGATAATAACTTTATTTGTGAGGTTTATGTTATGGGACAGTAGGAAATTGAAAAAAATCAGAAAACAGCCGTATACTTGCTGAATGTCCACAAACACAGACACACATAGAAAAACACATCCAAACAGTGAAATCATTACAAAATCAAACACTGAAGGCATATAACTATATCTTATAAGATTTTAACTTTATTTGTGAGGTTTATGTTATGGGACAGTAGAAACATGAAAAAAATCAGAAAACAGCCGTAAACTTGCTGAATGTGCAGAAACACAGACACACATAGCTAAACACATCCAATTAGTGAAATCTTTGTAAAATCAAACACTGAGGGTACAGAACTAAATCTTTTAAGAAGTTAACTTCATTTGTGAGGTTTATGTTATGGGACAGCAGAAAAATTAAAAAAATCCGGAAACAGCCTTATCTCAGCTGAATGCGCACACAAACAGACACCAATAGAAAAACACATCCAAACAGTGAAATCATTTCAAAATCAAACACTGACGGCATATAACTATATCTTATGAGATTTTAACTTTATTTGTGAGGTTTATGTTATGGGACAGTAGAAAATTGAAAAAAATCCGAAAACAGCCTTATCTCAGCTGAATGCGCATAAAAACACAAATAGAAAAACACATCCAAACAGTGAAATCATTGCAAAATCAAACACTGAGGGTACAGAAGTTTATCTTATAAGATTTTAACTTTATTTGTGAGGTTTATGTTATGGGACAGTAGAAATTTGAAAAAAATCAGAAAACAGCCGTATACTTGCTGAATGTGCACAACAAAAGACACAAATAGAAAAACGCATCCAAACAGTGAAATCATTGCAAAATCAAACACTGAGGGTACAGAAGTATATCTTATTAGATGTTAACTTTATTTGTAAGGTTTATGTTATGGGACAGTAGAAAAGTAAAAAAAATCAGAAAACAGCCGTATACTTGCTGAATGTGCAAAACAAAAGACACAAATAGAAAAACACATCCAAACAGTGAAATCATTGCAAAATCAAACAGAAGTATATCTTATAAGATGTTAACTGTATTTGTGAGGTTTATGTTATGGGACAGTAGAAAATTGAAAAAAATCAGAAAACAGCCGTATACTTGCTGAATGTGCACAACAAAAGACACAAATAGAAAAACACATCCAAACAGTGAAATCATTGCAAAATCAAACACTGACGGCATATAACTATATCTTATAAGATGTTAACTTTATTTGTGAGGTTTATGTTATGGGACAGTAGAAAATTGAAAAAATCAGAAAACAGCCGTATACTTGCTGAATGTGCACAAAAACAGACACAAATAGAAAAACACATCCAAACAGTGAAATCATTGCAAAATCAAACACTGAGGGTACAGAAGTATATCTTATGTTAACTTTATTTGTGAGGTTTATGTTATGGGACAGTAGAAAATTGAAAGAAATCAGAAAACAGCCGTATAGTTGCTGAATGCGCACAAAAACAGACACAAATAGAAAAAGACATCCAAACAGTGAAATCATTGCAAATTCAAACACTGAGGGTACAGAAGTATATCTTATAAGATGTTAACTTTATTTGTGAGGTTTATGTTATGGGACAGTAGAAAATTGAAAAAAGTCAGAAAACAGCCGTATACTTGCTGAATGTGCACAAATAGAAAAACTCATCCAAACAGTGAAATCATTGCAAAATCAAACACTGAGGGTAAATAACTATATCTTATAAGATTTTAACTTTATTTGTGAGGTTTATGTTATGGGACAGTAGAAAATTGAAAAAAATCAGAAAACAGCCGTATTCTTGCTGAATGTTCACAAAAACAGACACAAATAGAAAAACACATCCAAACAGTGAAATCATTGCAAAATCAAACACTGAAGGCATATAACTATATCTTATAAGATTTTAACTTTATTTGTGAGGTTTATGTTATGGGACAGTAGAAAATTGAAAAAAATCAGAAAACAGCTGTATACTTGCTGAATGCGCACAAAAACAGACACAAATAGAAAAACACTTCCAAACAGTGAAATCATTGCAAAATCAAACACTGAGGGTACAGAAGTATATCTGATAAGATGTTAACTTTATTTGTGAGATTTATGTTATGGGACAGTAGAAAATTGAAAAAAATCAGAAAACAGCCGTATAGTTGCTGAATGCGCACAAAAACAGACACAAATAGAAAAACACATCCAAACAGTGAAATCATTGCAAAATCAAACACTGAAGGCATATAACTATATCTTATAAGATTTTAACTTTATTTGTGAGGTTTATGTTATGGGACAGTAGAAAATTGAAAAAAATCAGAAAACAGCCGTATACTTGCTGAATGCGCATAAAAACACAAATAGAAAAACACATCCGAACAGTGAAATCATTGCAAAATCAAACACTGAGGGTACAGAAGTATATCTTATGTTAACTTTATTTGTGAGGTTTATGTTATGGGACAGTAGAAAATTGAAAAAAATCAGAAAACAGCTGTATACTTGCTGAATGTGCACAAAAACAGACACAAATAGAAAAACACATCCAAACAGTGAAATCATTGCAAAATAAAACACTGAAGGCATGTAACTATATCTTATAAGATTTTAACTTTATTTGTGAGGTTTCTGTTATGGGACAGTAGAAAATTGAAAAAAATCAGAAAACAGCCGTATACTTGCTGAATGCGCACAAAAACAAACACAAATAGAAAAACACATCTAAACAGTGAAATCATTGCAAAATCAAACACTGAGGGTACAGAAGTATATCTTATAAGATGTTAACTTTATTTGTGAGGTTTATGTTATGGGACAGTAGAAAATTGAAAAAAATCAGAAAACAGCCGTATACTTGCTGAATGTGCACAAAAACAGACACAAATAGAAAAACACATCCAAATAGTGAAATCATTGCAAAATAAAACACTGAAGGCATATAACTATATCTTATAATATTTTAACTTTATTTGTGAGGTTTATGTTATGGGACAGTAGAAAATTGAAAAAAATCAGAAAACAGCCGTATACTTGCTGAATGTGCACAAACACAGACACACATAGAAAAACACATCCAAACAGTGAAATCATTGCAAAATCAAACACTGAAGGCATATAACTATATCTTATAAGATGTTAACTTTATTTGTGAGGTTTATGTTATGGGACAGTAGAAAATTGAAAAAAACCAGAAAACAGCCGTATACTTGCTGAATGTGCACAAAACAGACACAAATAGAAAAACACATCCAAACAGTGAAATCATTGCAAAATCAAACACTGAGGTTACAGAAGTATATCTTATAAGATTTTAACTTTATTTGTGACGTTTATGTTATGGGACAGTAGAAAATTTAAAAAAATCAGAAAACAGCGGTATACTTGCTGAATGTGCACAAAAACAGACACAAATAGAAAAACACATCCAAACAGTGAAATCATTGCAAAATCAAACACTGAAGGCATATAACTATATCTTACACGATGTTAAATTTATTCATGAGGTTTATGTTACGGGACAATAGAAAATTGAAAAAAATCAGAAAACAGCTGTATACTTGCTGAATGTGCACAACAAAAGACACAAATAGAAAAACACATCCAAACAGTGAAATCATTGCAAAATCAAACACTGAGGTTACAGAAGTATATCTTATAAGATGTTAACTTTATTTATGAGGTTTATGTTTCGGGACAATAGAAAATTGAAAAAAATCAGAAAACAGCCGTATACTTGCTGAATGTGCACAACAAAAGACACAAATAGAAAAACACATCCAAACAGTGAAATCATTGCAAAATCAAACACTGAGGTTACAGAAGTATATCTTATAAGATGTTAACTTTATTCATGAGGTTTATGTTACGGGACAATAGAAAATTGAAAAAAATCTGAAAAAAGCCGTATACTTGCTGAATGTGCACAAAAACAGACACAAATAGAAAAACACATCCAAACAGTGAAATCATTGCAAAATCAAACACTGAGGTTACAGAAGTATATCTTATAAGATGTTAACTTTATTTGTGAGGTTTGTTATGGGACAGTAGAAAATTGAAAAAAATCAGAAAACAGCCGTATACTTGCTGAATGTGCACAAACACAGACACACATAGAAAAACACATCCAAACAGTGAAATCATTGCAAAATCAAACACTGAAGGCATATAACTATATCTTATAAGATGTTAACTTTATTTGTGAGGTTTATGTTATGGGACAGTAGAAAATTGAAAAAAATCTGAAAACAGCCATATACTTGCTGAATGCGCACAAAAATAGACACAAATAGAAAAACACATCCAAACAGTGAAATCATTGCAAAATCAAACACTGAAGGCATATAACTATATCTTATAAGATGTTAACTTTATTTGTGAGGTTTATGTTATGGGACAGTAGAAAATTGAAAAAAATCAGAAAACAGCCGTATACTTGCTGAATGTGCACAAAACAGACACAAATAGAAAAACACATCCAAACAGTGAAATCATTGCAAAATCAAACACTGACGGCATATAACTATATCTTATAAGATTTTAACTTTATTTGTGAGGTTTATGTTATGGGACAGTAGAAAATTGAAAAAAATCAGAAAACAGCCGTATACTTGCTGAATGCGCACAAAACAGACACAAATAGAAAAACACATCCAAACAGTGAAATCATTGCAAAATCAAACACTGAGGATAAATAACTATATCTTATAAGATTTTAACTTTATTTGTGAGGTTTATGTTATGGGACAGTAGAAAATTGAAAAAAATCAGAAAACAGCCGTATACTTGCTGAATGTGCACAAAACAGACACAAATAGAAAAACACATCCAAACAGTGAAATCATTGCAAAATCAAACACTGACGGCATATAACTATATCTTATAAGATTTTAACTTTATTTGTGAGGTTTATGTTATGGGACAGTAGAAAATTGAAAAAAATCAGAAAACAGCCGTATACTTGCTGAATGTGCACAGAAACAGACACAAATAGAACTAGTACCGCGCGCGGTTCTGAACGGGTTCGAGCCGACCCACGCGGGTCGCCGTGTGCCACGGCTCCCCGCGTGCCTCGCGCTCTCACCCGTTCATTCACCGCGCGCGGTACTAGTTATTTTCAGTACTAGTTATTTTCAGCGGCGTCCCCACGCATGTCGATCCAAATTTCGGGGGGGATCGGGCAACGTATGGCAAAGTTATAGGGCACTTCCTGTTTAAAATGGCAGACTTCCTGTTCGGTCAAGTGCGTGTCCGTAAACGTGTTCAGGGAACTTCCCTTGTCTTACATATCAAGTTTTGTGCAGATCGGATAATCTTAGAGTTTACTTCCTGTTTCGGACATTCCACTTCCTGTTAGGAGGTCATCTCTTGCAGACATGCTCAGGACAGGTCCCTGGTGTCACATAAAAGGTTTCGTGCAAATTGGACAACGTACGGCAAAGTTAGAGGGCACTTCCTGTTTAAAATGGCCGACTTCCTGTTTGTCTCCGGAAACATGTTCAGGGAAGGTCCCGTAACTCACATATCTAGTTCCGTGTCAATCGGACAATGTAAGACTTTACTTCCTGTTTCGGGCGTTCCACTTCCTGTAGGGAGGTGACCTTTTACGGACATGCTCAGGACAGGTCCCTGGTGTCACATATAAGGTTTTGTGCAGATCGGACAACGTACGGCAAAGTTAGAAGGCACTTCCTGTTTAAAATGGCCGACTTCCTGTTCGGTCAACGGCGTCTCCGTAAACATGTTCAGGGAAGGTCCGGTAACTCACATATCTAGTTTCGTGTCAATCGGACAATGTAAGACTTTACTTCCTGTTTCGGGCGTTCCACTTCCTGTAGGGAGGTGACCTTTTACGGACATGTTGAGGAAGGGTCTGGGGTCCCACATACTAAGTTTCAAGTGGATACAACAATCCCTGTTGGAGCAGCATCAAAAACTATAAATGTAATTCTGTCTGCTGTCACCAGGGGGCGCTGTATTTGAAAATGAATATTTTCATATAGACGTGTTCAGGGCCGGACTGTCATCAATCCTTGCAAGTTTGGTTCAGATCGGACCAGGATTGGCAAAGTTGTAACAGTTTGTTTTTTTAGAATTTTCTACCACCACCAGGAGGCGCTGTTTTCAAAATGTACCG
>NW_026704074.1:5000-7500 GCF_958295425.1 Solea solea
GCCGCTTTGGTGACCAGGGGCAGAAGGCCGCTTTGGTGACCAGGGGCACGGAAGATTTTAAAGCTGGGCGGAAGGGTCAAGCAACTGCAGCCATAAGCCCACTAACGTGGGCTTAATTGTGCATTTAATGTGTGTTTTGGCAAAAGTGCTGGGTCCCGGAGCCCTGTGACAGGGGCCCGGGGTGAGGAGCTCAGGCTGGGGGAGCAGAGAGCCGGAGGAGCAGGGGGCTGTGGCCCAAGGTGAGGAGCTCAGGCTGGGGGAGCAGAGAGCCAGAGGAGCAGGGGGCTGTGGCCCAAGGTGAGGAGCCCAGGCTGGGGGAGCAGAGAGCCAGAGGAGCAGGGGGCTGTGGCCCAAGGTGAGGAGCCCAGGCTGGGGGAGCAGAGAGCCAGAGGAGCAGGGGGCTGTGGCCCAAGGTGAGGAGCTCAGGCTGTGGGAGCAGAGAGCCAGAGAAGCAGGGGGCTGTGGCCCAAGGTGAGGAGCCCAGGCTGGGGGAGCAGAGAGCCAGAGGAGCAGGGGGCTGTGGCCCAAGGTGAGGAGCCCAGGCTGGGGGAGCAGAGAGCCAGAGGAGCAGGGGGCTGTGGCCCAAGGTGAGGAGCCCAGGCTGGGGGAGCAGAGAGCCAGAGGAGCAGGGGGCTCTGTGAGCAGGGGGCTGTGGCCCAAGGTGAGGAGCCCAGGCTGGGGGAGCAGAGAGCCAGAGGAGCAGGGGGCTGTGGCCCAAGGTGAGGAGCCCAGGCTGGGGGAGCAGAGAGCCAGAGGAGCAGGGGGCTGTGGCCCAAGGTGAGGAGCCCAGGCTGGGGGAGCAGAGAGCCAGAGGAGCAGGGGGCTCTGTGAGCAGGGGGCTGTGGCCCAAGGTGAGGAGCCCAGGCTGGGGGAGCAGAGAGCCAGAGGAGCCACCGACGGGAGAATGGCTAAAAACGTGATTTTATCAAAATGTTACAAGGCAGGGCTCTGCACAGGGTCCAGAGGAGTGGAACGCCGTTCATCCCATGCGAAAAGGTGCAGGAGTGACCGAAATACGGCCCGTTGTAAATCGCCCCTCTTTAAGCCAAAAAAATAGGTACGCCTCCCAGGGCCACCGACGGGAGAATGGCTAAAAACGTGATTTTATCAAAATGTTACAAGGCAGGGCTCTGCACAGGGTCCAGAGGAGTGGAACGCCGTTCATCCCATGCGAAAAGGTGCAGGAGTGACCGAAATACGGCCCGTTGTAAATCGCCCCTCTTTAAGCCAAAAAAATAGGTACGCCTCCCAGGGCCACCGACGGGAGAATGGCTAAAAACGTGATTTTATCAAAATGTTACAAGGCAGGGCTCTGCACAGGGTCCAGAGGAGTGGAACGCCGTTCATCCCATGCGAAAAGGTGCAGGAGTGACGGAGATACGGCCCGTTTTAAATCGCCCCTCTTTATGCCAAAAAAATAGGTACGCCTCCCAGGGCCACCCAGGGTGATGCTTTTATCAAAATGTCACAACGCAGGGCTCTGCGCAGGGGCCAGAGGAGTGGAACGCCGCTGGTTCCATGCGAAAAGGTGGAGAAATGACCGAGATATGACCCGTGGAAGTCGTCACAATTTACCCCGAAAATAGGCGCTCGCGCTCGGGCAGAGGTCGGCGCTCGGCCGGGGTCCCGAGAACCGGGGCGAATAGGGTTTTCCCACGGCCGAAAACCATAGGAAGCACGGGGAAAATTCGGGACCCGACGTCCCAGGGCCCTCGGCGGGGACCGGGGCAACGCGACACCGTTGGTTCCACCCGAAAAGGTGGAGAAATGACCGAGATACGGCCCGTCAAAAGTCGTCACAATTTACCCGAAAATAGGCGCTCGCGCTCGGCCCCGGTCCCGAGAACCGCGGCGGAGGTTTACCGGGATGCTGCGCAACATGGGCCAGAGAGCATGTTTGGTTCGAGTTTACCGGGATGCTGCGCAACATGGGCCAGAGAGCATGTTTGGCCGAGTTTACCGGGATGCTGCGCAACATGGGCCAGAGAGCATGTTTGGTCGAGTTTGTGTGGGTTGTGTGCGACACTCCCGGCACATACATAGGAACACGGCTTCCAAGTGAGCGCACTTTTTCGAAATTTCTTCTAAGTGCCGCTTTTTCGAACCGGGGCGAATTGGGTTTTTCGAGGGCCGAAAACCATAGGAAGCACGGGGAAAACTCAGGACCCGACGCCCCACGGCCCTCGGCGGGGACCGGGGCAACGCGACACCGTCGGTTCCACCCGAAAAGGTGGATAAATGACCGAGATACGGACCGTTGAAATCGACTCGGCGTATCCGAAAATAGGCGCTCGCGCTCGGACAGAGGTCGGCGCTCGGCCCGGTCCCGAGAACCGGCGCGCCTAGGGTTTTTCCACGGCCGAAAACCACAGGAAGCACGGGGAAATCTCAGGATCCCACGCCCCACGGCCCTCGGCGGGGACCGGGGCAACGCGACACCGTCGGTTCCACCCGAAAAGGTGGATAAATGACCGAGATACGGACCGTTGAAATCGACTCG
>NW_026704075.1:5000-7500 GCF_958295425.1 Solea solea
TTGGAGGCGAACCCGCAGGCCGGAGGAACCGTCCGTCCGAACACCAGGCCCTCCACGCGGGGGTGGGGGGGGCCATGGCCGACGGGGGCCCTCCGATGGCGGGTCACGTTTGCCACTCGGTCAGGGGTGCGTGCTGGATGAAGAAACGGTCAACTTTGTGTGAAGAGCCACTCTTTGGAAATTTCGTCAGAGTGCCACCTTTTCGAAATTTCTTCTAAGTGCTCTCAAAAGCTGGGTTTCTATATATGTGCCGGGAGTGTCGCACAAAACCCACAAACTCGACCAAACATGCTCTCTGGCCTATGTTGCGCAGCATCCCGGTAAACCTCTAACTCGCCCAATTGTCAATGTTTCGCCACAAAAACAACTTTATTCTACTCGCCTGGTCCCTGCCAAGGGCCCTGCGTTGTTTGATTTTGATTAAATTGCTTTTTTACACATTTTCCCCGTGCCCCTGGTAGCCAAGGGCACTTAGAAGAAATTTCAGATTCTCGCCTCGTGCCCCTGGTAGCCAAGGGCACTTAGAGTAAATTTTGAAAAAGTTGGCACTTAGAAGAAATTTCAGATTCGTGCCCCTGGTAGCCAAGGGCACTTAGAGTAAATTTTGAAAAGTTGGCACTTAGAAGAAATTTCGAAAAGTCGGCACTTAGAAGAATTTCCGAGTCGCCCCGGTTCTCGGGGACCGGGCCGAGCGCCGACCTCTGTCCGAGCGCGAGCGCCTATTTTCGGATAAGTTGGGACGACTTCCACGGTCCGTATCTCGGTCATTTCTCCACCTTTTCGGATGGAACCAACGGTGTCGCGTTGCCCCGGTCCCCGCCGAGGGCCCTGGGGCGTGGGATCCTGAGTTTTCCCCGTGCTTCCTGTGGTTTTCGGCCGTGGAAAAACCCTAGGCGCGCCGGTTCTCGGGACCGGGCCGAGCGCCGACCTCTGTCCGAGCGCGAGCGCCTATTTTCGGATACGCCGAGTCGATTTCAACGGTCCGTATCTCGGTCATTTATCCACCTTTTCGGGTGGAACCGACGGTGTCGCGTTGCCCCGGTCCCCGCCGAGGGCCGTGGGGCGTGGGATCCTGAGATTTCCCCGTGCTTCCTGTGGTTTTCGGCCGTGGAAAAACCCTAGGCGCGCCGGTTCTCGGGACCGGGCCGAGCGCCGACCTCTGTCCGAGCGCGAGCGCCTATTTTCGGATACGCCGAGTCGATTTCAACGGTCCGTATCTCGGTCATTTATCCACCTTTTCGGGTGGAACCGACGGTGTCGCGTTGCCCCGGTCCCCGCCGAGGGCCGTGGGGCGTCGGGTCCTGAGTTTTCCCCGTGCTTCCTATGGTTTTCGGCCCTCGAAAAACCCAATTCGCCCCGGTTCGAAAAAGCGGCACTTAGAAGAAATTTCGAAAAAGTGCGCTCACTTGGAAGCCGTGTTCCTATGTATGTGCCGGGAGTGTCGCACACAACCCACACAAACTCGACCAAACATGCTCTCTGGCCCATGTTGCGCAGCATCCCGGTAAACTCGGCCAAACATGCTCTCTGGCCCATGTTGCGCAGCATCCCGGTAAACTCGAACCAAACATGCTCTCTGGCCCATGTTGCGCAGCATCCCGGTAAACCTCCGCCGCGGTTCTCGGGACCGGGGCCGAGCGCGAGCGCCTATTTTCGGGTAAATTGTGACGACTTTTGACGGGCCGTATCTCGGTCATTTCTCCACCTTTTCGGGTGGAACCAACGGTGTCGCGTTGCCCCGGTCCCCGCCGAGGGCCCTGGGACGTCGGGTCCCGAATTTTCCCCGTGCTTCCTATGGTTTTCGGCCGTGGGAAAACCCTATTCGCCCCGGTTCTCGGGACCCCGGCCGAGCGCCGACCTCTGCCCGAGCGCGAGCGCCTATTTTCGGGGTAAATTGTGACGACTTCCACGGGTCATATCTCGGTCATTTCTCCACCTTTTCGCATGGAACCAGCGGCGTTCCACTCCTCTGGCCCCTGCGCAGAGCCCTGCGTTGTGACATTTTGATAAAAGCATCACCCTGGGTGGCCCTGGGAGGCGTACCTATTTTTTTGGCATAAAGAGGGGCGATTTAAAACGGGCCGTATCTCCGTCACTCCTGCACCTTTTCGCATGGGATGAACGGCGTTCCACTCCTCTGGACCCTGTGCAGAGCCCTGCCTTGTAACATTTTGATAAAATCACGTTTTTAGCCATTCTCCCGTCGGTGGCCCTGGGAGGCGTACCTATTTTTTTGGCTTAAAGAGGGGCGATTTACAACGGGCCGTATTTCGGTCACTCCTGCACCTTTTCGCATGGGATGAACGGCGTTCCACTCCTCTGGACCCTGTGCAGAGCCCTGCCTTGTAACATTTTGATAAAATCACGTTTTTAGCCATTCTCCCGTCGGTGGCCCTGGGAGGCGTACCTATTTTTTTGGCTTAAAGAGGGGCGATTTACAACGGGCCGTATTTCGGTCACTCCTGCACCTTTTCGCATGGGATGAACGGCGTTCCACTCC
>NW_026704075.1:17500-20000 GCF_958295425.1 Solea solea
TTAAATTGCTTTTTTACACATTTTCCCCGTGCCCCTGGTAGCCAAGGGCACTTAGAAGAAATTTCAGATTCTCGCCTCGTGCCCCTGGTAGCCAAGGGCACTTAGAGTAAATTTTGAAAAAGTTGGCACTTAGAAGAAATTTCAGATTCGTGCCCCTGGTAGCCAAGGGCACTTAGAGTAAATTTTGAAAAGTTGGCACTTAGAAGAAATTTCGAAAAGTCGGCACTTAGAAGAATTTCCGAGTCGCCCCGGTTCTCGGGGACCGGGCCGAGCGCCGACCTCTGTCCGAGCGCGAGCGCCTATTTTCGGATAAGTTGGGACGACTTCCACGGTCCGTATCTCGGTCATTTCTCCACCTTTTCGGATGGAACCAACGGTGTCGCGTTGCCCCGGTCCCCGCCGAGGGCCCTGGGGCGTGGGATCCTGAGTTTTCCCCGTGCTTCCTGTGGTTTTCGGCCGTGGAAAAACCCTAGGCGCGCCGGTTCTCGGGACCGGGCCGAGCGCCGACCTCTGTCCGAGCGCGAGCGCCTATTTTCGGATACGCCGAGTCGATTTCAACGGTCCGTATCTCGGTCATTTATCCACCTTTTCGGGTGGAACCGACGGTGTCGCGTTGCCCCGGTCCCCGCCGAGGGCCGTGGGGCGTGGGATCCTGAGATTTCCCCGTGCTTCCTGTGGTTTTCGGCCGTGGAAAAACCCTAGGCGCGCCGGTTCTCGGGACCGGGCCGAGCGCCGACCTCTGTCCGAGCGCGAGCGCCTATTTTCGGATACGCCGAGTCGATTTCAACGGTCCGTATCTCGGTCATTTATCCACCTTTTCGGGTGGAACCGACGGTGTCGCGTTGCCCCGGTCCCCGCCGAGGGCCGTGGGGCGTCGGGTCCTGAGTTTTCCCCGTGCTTCCTATGGTTTTCGGCCCTCGAAAAACCCAATTCGCCCCGGTTCGAAAAAGCGGCACTTAGAAGAAATTTCGAAAAAGTGCGCTCACTTGGAAGCCGTGTTCCTATGTATGTGCCGGGAGTGTCGCACACAACCCACACAAACTCGACCAAACATGCTCTCTGGCCCATGTTGCGCAGCATCCCGGTAAACTCGGCCAAACATGCTCTCTGGCCCATGTTGCGCAGCATCCCGGTAAACTCGAACCAAACATGCTCTCTGGCCCATGTTGCGCAGCATCCCGGTAAACCTCCGCCGCGGTTCTCGGGACCGGGGCCGAGCGCGAGCGCCTATTTTCGGGTAAATTGTGACGACTTTTGACGGGCCGTATCTCGGTCATTTCTCCACCTTTTCGGGTGGAACCAACGGTGTCGCGTTGCCCCGGTCCCCGCCGAGGGCCCTGGGACGTCGGGTCCCGAATTTTCCCCGTGCTTCCTATGGTTTTCGGCCGTGGGAAAACCCTATTCGCCCCGGTTCTCGGGACCCCGGCCGAGCGCCGACCTCTGCCCGAGCGCGAGCGCCTATTTTCGGGGTAAATTGTGACGACTTCCACGGGTCATATCTCGGTCATTTCTCCACCTTTTCGCATGGAACCAGCGGCGTTCCACTCCTCTGGCCCCTGCGCAGAGCCCTGCGTTGTGACATTTTGATAAAAGCATCACCCTGGGTGGCCCTGGGAGGCGTACCTATTTTTTTGGCATAAAGAGGGGCGATTTAAAACGGGCCGTATCTCCGTCACTCCTGCACCTTTTCGCATGGGATGAACGGCGTTCCACTCCTCTGGACCCTGTGCAGAGCCCTGCCTTGTAACATTTTGATAAAATCACGTTTTTAGCCATTCTCCCGTCGGTGGCCCTGGGAGGCGTACCTATTTTTTTGGCTTAAAGAGGGGCGATTTACAACGGGCCGTATTTCGGTCACTCCTGCACCTTTTCGCATGGGATGAACGGCGTTCCACTCCTCTGGACCCTGTGCAGAGCCCTGCCTTGTAACATTTTGATAAAATCACGTTTTTAGCCATTCTCCCGTCGGTGGCCCTGGGAGGCGTACCTATTTTTTTGGCTTAAAGAGGGGCGATTTACAACGGGCCGTATTTCGGTCACTCCTGCACCTTTTCGCATGGGATGAACGGCGTTCCACTCCTCTGGACCCTGTGCAGAGCCCTGCCTTGTAACATTTTGATAAAATCACGTTTTTAGCCATTCTCCCGTCGGTGGCTCCTCTGGCTCTCTGCTCCCCCAGCCTGGGCTCCTCACCTTGGGCCACAGCCCCCTGCTCACAGAGCCCCCTGCTCCTCTGGCTCTCTGCTCCCCCAGCCTGGGCTCCTCACCTTGGGCCACAGCCCCCTGCTCCTCTGGCTCTCTGCTCCCCCAGCCTGGGCTCCTCACCTTGGGCCACAGCCCCCTGCTCCTCTGGCTCTCTGCTCCCCCAGCCTGGGCTCCTCACCTTGGGCCACAGCCCCCTGCTCACAGAGCCCCCTGCTCCTCTGGCTCTCTGCTCCCCCAGCCTGGGCTCCTCACCTTGGGCCACAGCCCCCTGCTCCTCTGGCTCTCTGCTCCCCCA
>NW_026704076.1:0-2500 GCF_958295425.1 Solea solea
TGCCAACTTTTTCAAAATTTACTCTAAGTGCCCTTGGCTACCAGGGGCGCGAATCTGAAATTTCTTCTAAGTGCCAACTTTTCAAAATTTACTCTAAGTGCCAACTTTTCAAAATTTACTCTAAGTGCCCTTGGCTACCAGGGGCGCGAATCTGAAATTTCTTCTAAGTGCCAACTTTTCAAAATTTACTCTAAGTGCCCTTGGCTACCAGGGGCACGAGGCCGCTTTGGTTACCAGGGGCACGAGGCCGCTTTGGTGACCAGGGGCACGAGGCCGCTTTGGTGACCAGGGGCACGAGGCCGCTTTGGTGACCAGGGGCACGAGGCCGCTTTGGTGACCAGGGGCAGAAGGCCGCTTTGGTGACCAGGGGCACGGAAGATTTTAAAGCTGGGCGGAAGGGTCAAGCAACTGCAGCCATAAGCCCACTAACGTGGGCTTAATTGTGCATTTAATGTGTGTTTTGGCAAAAGTGCTGGGTCCCGGAGCCCTGTGACAGGGGCCCGGGGTGAGGAGCTCAGGCTGGGGGAGCAGAGAGCCGGAGGAGCAGGGGGCTGTGGCCCAAGGTGAGGAGCTCAGGCTGGGGGAGCAGAGAGCCAGAGGAGCAGGGGGCTGTGGCCCAAGGTGAGGAGCCCAGGCTGGGGGAGCAGAGAGCCAGAGGAGCAGGGGGCTGTGGCCCAAGGTGAGGAGCCCAGGCTGGGGGAGCAGAGAGCCAGAGGAGCAGGGGGCTGTGGCCCAAGGTGAGGAGCTCAGGCTGTGGGAGCAGAGAGCCAGAGAAGCAGGGGGCTGTGGCCCAAGGTGAGGAGCCCAGGCTGGGGGAGCAGAGAGCCAGAGGAGCAGGGGGCTGTGGCCCAAGGTGAGGAGCCCAGGCTGGGGGAGCAGAGAGCCAGAGGAGCAGGGGGCTGTGGCCCAAGGTGAGGAGCCCAGGCTGGGGGAGCAGAGAGCCAGAGGAGCAGGGGGCTCTGTGAGCAGGGGGCTGTGGCCCAAGGTGAGGAGCCCAGGCTGGGGGAGCAGAGAGCCAGAGGAGCAGGGGGCTGTGGCCCAAGGTGAGGAGCCCAGGCTGGGGGAGCAGAGAGCCAGAGGAGCAGGGGGCTGTGGCCCAAGGTGAGGAGCCCAGGCTGGGGGAGCAGAGAGCCAGAGGAGCAGGGGGCTCTGTGAGCAGGGGGCTGTGGCCCAAGGTGAGGAGCCCAGGCTGGGGGAGCAGAGAGCCAGAGGAGCCACCGACGGGAGAATGGCTAAAAACGTGATTTTATCAAAATGTTACAAGGCAGGGCTCTGCACAGGGTCCAGAGGAGTGGAACGCCGTTCATCCCATGCGAAAAGGTGCAGGAGTGACCGAAATACGGCCCGTTGTAAATCGCCCCTCTTTAAGCCAAAAAAATAGGTACGCCTCCCAGGGCCACCGACGGGAGAATGGCTAAAAACGTGATTTTATCAAAATGTTACAAGGCAGGGCTCTGCACAGGGTCCAGAGGAGTGGAACGCCGTTCATCCCATGCGAAAAGGTGCAGGAGTGACCGAAATACGGCCCGTTGTAAATCGCCCCTCTTTAAGCCAAAAAAATAGGTACGCCTCCCAGGGCCACCGACGGGAGAATGGCTAAAAACGTGATTTTATCAAAATGTTACAAGGCAGGGCTCTGCACAGGGTCCAGAGGAGTGGAACGCCGTTCATCCCATGCGAAAAGGTGCAGGAGTGACGGAGATACGGCCCGTTTTAAATCGCCCCTCTTTATGCCAAAAAAATAGGTACGCCTCCCAGGGCCACCCAGGGTGATGCTTTTATCAAAATGTCACAACGCAGGGCTCTGCGCAGGGGCCAGAGGAGTGGAACGCCGCTGGTTCCATGCGAAAAGGTGGAGAAATGACCGAGATATGACCCGTGGAAGTCGTCACAATTTACCCCGAAAATAGGCGCTCGCGCTCGGGCAGAGGTCGGCGCTCGGCCGGGGTCCCGAGAACCGGGGCGAATAGGGTTTTCCCACGGCCGAAAACCATAGGAAGCACGGGGAAAATTCGGGACCCGACGTCCCAGGGCCCTCGGCGGGGACCGGGGCAACGCGACACCGTTGGTTCCACCCGAAAAGGTGGAGAAATGACCGAGATACGGCCCGTCAAAAGTCGTCACAATTTACCCGAAAATAGGCGCTCGCGCTCGGCACCCGGTCCCGAGAACCGCGGCGGAGGTTTACCGGGATGCTGCGCAACATGGGCCAGAGAGCATGTTTGGTTCGAGTTTACCGGGATGCTGCGCAACATGGGCCAGAGAGCATGTTTGGCCGAGTTTACCGGGATGCTGCGCAACATGGGCCAGAGAGCATGTTTGGTCGAGTTTGTGTGGGTTGTGTGCGACACTCCCGGCACATACATAGGAACACGGCTTCCAAGTGAGCGCACTTTTTCGAAATTTCTTCTAAGTGCCGCTTTTTCGAACCGGGGCGAATTGGGTTTTTCGAGGGCCGAAAACCATAGGAAGCACGGGGAAAACTCAGGACCCGACGCCC
>NW_026704076.1:12500-15000 GCF_958295425.1 Solea solea
CATAAGCCCACTAACGTGGGCTTAATTGTGCATTTAATGTGTGTTTTGGCAAAAGTGCTGGGTCCCGGAGCCCTGTGACAGGGGCCCGGGGTGAGGAGCTCAGGCTGGGGGAGCAGAGAGCCGGAGGAGCAGGGGGCTGTGGCCCAAGGTGAGGAGCTCAGGCTGGGGGAGCAGAGAGCCAGAGGAGCAGGGGGCTGTGGCCCAAGGTGAGGAGCCCAGGCTGGGGGAGCAGAGAGCCAGAGGAGCAGGGGGCTGTGGCCCAAGGTGAGGAGCCCAGGCTGGGGGAGCAGAGAGCCAGAGGAGCAGGGGGCTGTGGCCCAAGGTGAGGAGCTCAGGCTGTGGGAGCAGAGAGCCAGAGAAGCAGGGGGCTGTGGCCCAAGGTGAGGAGCCCAGGCTGGGGGAGCAGAGAGCCAGAGGAGCAGGGGGCTGTGGCCCAAGGTGAGGAGCCCAGGCTGGGGGAGCAGAGAGCCAGAGGAGCAGGGGGCTGTGGCCCAAGGTGAGGAGCCCAGGCTGGGGGAGCAGAGAGCCAGAGGAGCAGGGGGCTCTGTGAGCAGGGGGCTGTGGCCCAAGGTGAGGAGCCCAGGCTGGGGGAGCAGAGAGCCAGAGGAGCAGGGGGCTGTGGCCCAAGGTGAGGAGCCCAGGCTGGGGGAGCAGAGAGCCAGAGGAGCAGGGGGCTGTGGCCCAAGGTGAGGAGCCCAGGCTGGGGGAGCAGAGAGCCAGAGGAGCAGGGGGCTCTGTGAGCAGGGGGCTGTGGCCCAAGGTGAGGAGCCCAGGCTGGGGGAGCAGAGAGCCAGAGGAGCCACCGACGGGAGAATGGCTAAAAACGTGATTTTATCAAAATGTTACAAGGCAGGGCTCTGCACAGGGTCCAGAGGAGTGGAACGCCGTTCATCCCATGCGAAAAGGTGCAGGAGTGACCGAAATACGGCCCGTTGTAAATCGCCCCTCTTTAAGCCAAAAAAATAGGTACGCCTCCCAGGGCCACCGACGGGAGAATGGCTAAAAACGTGATTTTATCAAAATGTTACAAGGCAGGGCTCTGCACAGGGTCCAGAGGAGTGGAACGCCGTTCATCCCATGCGAAAAGGTGCAGGAGTGACCGAAATACGGCCCGTTGTAAATCGCCCCTCTTTAAGCCAAAAAAATAGGTACGCCTCCCAGGGCCACCGACGGGAGAATGGCTAAAAACGTGATTTTATCAAAATGTTACAAGGCAGGGCTCTGCACAGGGTCCAGAGGAGTGGAACGCCGTTCATCCCATGCGAAAAGGTGCAGGAGTGACGGAGATACGGCCCGTTTTAAATCGCCCCTCTTTATGCCAAAAAAATAGGTACGCCTCCCAGGGCCACCCAGGGTGATGCTTTTATCAAAATGTCACAACGCAGGGCTCTGCGCAGGGGCCAGAGGAGTGGAACGCCGCTGGTTCCATGCGAAAAGGTGGAGAAATGACCGAGATATGACCCGTGGAAGTCGTCACAATTTACCCCGAAAATAGGCGCTCGCGCTCGGGCAGAGGTCGGCGCTCGGCCGGGGTCCCGAGAACCGGGGCGAATAGGGTTTTCCCACGGCCGAAAACCATAGGAAGCACGGGGAAAATTCGGGACCCGACGTCCCAGGGCCCTCGGCGGGGACCGGGGCAACGCGACACCGTTGGTTCCACCCGAAAAGGTGGAGAAATGACCGAGATACGGCCCGTCAAAAGTCGTCACAATTTACCCGAAAATAGGCGCTCGCGCTCGGCCCCGGTCCCGAGAACCGCGGCGGAGGTTTACCGGGATGCTGCGCAACATGGGCCAGAGAGCATGTTTGGTTCGAGTTTACCGGGATGCTGCGCAACATGGGCCAGAGAGCATGTTTGGCCGAGTTTACCGGGATGCTGCGCAACATGGGCCAGAGAGCATGTTTGGTCGAGTTTGTGTGGGTTGTGTGCGACACTCCCGGCACATACATAGGAACACGGCTTCCAAGTGAGCGCACTTTTTCGAAATTTCTTCTAAGTGCCGCTTTTTCGAACCGGGGCGAATTGGGTTTTTCGAGGGCCGAAAACCATAGGAAGCACGGGGAAAACTCAGGACCCGACGCCCCACGGCCCTCGGCGGGGACCGGGGCAACGCGACACCGTCGGTTCCACCCGAAAAGGTGGATAAATGACCGAGATACGGACCGTTGAAATCGACTCGGCGTATCCGAAAATAGGCGCTCGCGCTCGGACAGAGGTCGGCGCTCGGCCCGGTCCCGAGAACCGGCGCGCCTAGGGTTTTTCCACGGCCGAAAACCACAGGAAGCACGGGGAAATCTCAGGATCCCACGCCCCACGGCCCTCGGCGGGGACCGGGGCAACGCGACACCGTCGGTTCCACCCGAAAAGGTGGATAAATGACCGAGATACGGACCGTTGAAATCGACTCGGCGTATCCGAAAATAGGCGCTCGCGCTCGGACAGAGGTCGGCGCTCGGCCCGGTCCCGAGAACCGGCGCGCCTAGGGTTTTTCCACGGCCG
>NW_026704076.1:25000-27500 GCF_958295425.1 Solea solea
AGGGGGCTGTGGCCCAAGGTGAGGAGCCCAGGCTGGGGGAGCAGAGAGCCAGAGGAGCAGGGGGCTGTGGCCCAAGGTGAGGAGCCCAGGCTGGGGGAGCAGAGAGCCAGAGGAGCAGGGGGCTCTGTGAGCAGGGGGCTGTGGCCCAAGGTGAGGAGCCCAGGCTGGGGGAGCAGAGAGCCAGAGGAGCAGGGGGCTGTGGCCCAAGGTGAGGAGCCCAGGCTGGGGGAGCAGAGAGCCAGAGGAGCAGGGGGCTGTGGCCCAAGGTGAGGAGCCCAGGCTGGGGGAGCAGAGAGCCAGAGGAGCAGGGGGCTCTGTGAGCAGGGGGCTGTGGCCCAAGGTGAGGAGCCCAGGCTGGGGGAGCAGAGAGCCAGAGGAGCCACCGACGGGAGAATGGCTAAAAACGTGATTTTATCAAAATGTTACAAGGCAGGGCTCTGCACAGGGTCCAGAGGAGTGGAACGCCGTTCATCCCATGCGAAAAGGTGCAGGAGTGACCGAAATACGGCCCGTTGTAAATCGCCCCTCTTTAAGCCAAAAAAATAGGTACGCCTCCCAGGGCCACCGACGGGAGAATGGCTAAAAACGTGATTTTATCAAAATGTTACAAGGCAGGGCTCTGCACAGGGTCCAGAGGAGTGGAACGCCGTTCATCCCATGCGAAAAGGTGCAGGAGTGACCGAAATACGGCCCGTTGTAAATCGCCCCTCTTTAAGCCAAAAAAATAGGTACGCCTCCCAGGGCCACCGACGGGAGAATGGCTAAAACGTGATTTTATCAAAATGTTACAAGGCAGGGCTCTGCACAGGGTCCAGAGGAGTGGAACGCCGTTCATCCCATGCGAAAAGGTGCAGGAGTGACGGAGATACGGCCCGTTTTAAATCGCCCCTCTTATGCCAAAAAAATAGGTACGCCTCCCAGGGCCACCCAGGGTGATGCTTTTATCAAAATGTCACAACGCAGGGCTCTGCGCAGGGGCCAGAGGAGTGGAACGCCGCTGGTTCCATGCGAAAAGGTGGAGAAATGACCGAGATATGACCCGTGGAAGTCGTCACAATTTACCCCGAAAATAGGCGCTCGCGCTCGGGCAGAGGTCGGCGCTCGGCCGGGGTCCCGAGAACCGGGGCGAATAGGGTTTTCCCACGGCCGAAAACCATAGGAAGCACGGGGAAAATTCGGGACCCGACGTCCCAGGGCCCTCGGCGGGGACCGGGGCAACGCGACACCGTTGGTTCCACCCGAAAAGGTGGAGAAATGACCGAGATACGGCCCGTCAAAAGTCGTCACAATTTACCCGAAAATAGGCGCTCGCGCTCGGCCCCGGTCCCGAGAACCGCGGCGGAGGTTTACCGGGATGCTGCGCAACATGGGCCAGAGAGCATGTTTGGTTCGAGTTTACCGGGATGCTGCGCAACATGGGCCAGAGAGCATGTTTGGCCGAGTTTACCGGGATGCTGCGCAACATGGGCCAGAGAGCATGTTTGGTCGAGTTTGTGTGGGTTGTGTGCGACACTCCCGGCACATACATAGGAACACGGCTTCCAAGTGAGCGCACTTTTTCGAAATTTCTTCTAAGTGCCGCTTTTTCGAACCGGGGCGAATTGGGTTTTTCGAGGGCCGAAAACCATAGGAAGCACGGGAAAACTCAGGACCCGACGCCCCACGGCCCTCGGCGGGGACCGGGGCAACGCGACACCGTCGGTTCCACCCGAAAAGGTGGATAAATGACCGAGATACGGACCGTTGAAATCGACTCGGCGTATCCGAAAATAGGCGCTCGCGCTCGGACAGAGGTCGGCGCTCGGCCCGGTCCCGAGAACCGGCGCGCCTAGGGTTTTTCCACGGCCGAAAACCACAGGAAGCACGGGGAAATCTCAGGATCCCACGCCCCACGGCCCTCGGCGGGGACCGGGGCAACGCGACACCGTCGGTTCCACCCGAAAAGGTGGATAAATGACCGAGATACGGACCGTTGAAATCGACTCGGCGTATCCGAAAATAGGCGCTCGCGCTCGGACAGAGGTCGGCGCTCGGCCCGGTCCCGAGAACCGGCGCGCCTAGGGTTTTTCCACGGCCGAAAACCACAGGAAGCACGGGGGAAAACTCAGGATCCCACGCCCCAGGGCCCTCGGCGGGGACCGGGGCAACGCGACACCGTTGGTTCCATCCGAAAAGGTGGAGAAATGACCGAGATACGGACCGTGGAAGTCGTCCCAACTTATCCGAAAATAGGCGCTCGCGCTCGGACAGAGGTCGGCGCTCGGCCCGTCCCCGAGAACCGGGGCGACTCGGAAATTCTTCTAAGTGCCGACTTTTCGAAATTTCTTCTAAGTGCCAACTTTTCAAAATTTACTCTAAGTGCCCTTGGCTACCAGGGGCACGAATCTGAAATTTCTTCTAAGTGCCAACTTTTTCAAAATTTACTCTAAGTGCCCTTGGCTACCAGGGGCACGAGGCGAGAATCTGAAATTTCTTCTAAGTGCCCTTGGCTACCAGGGGC
>NW_026704077.1:0-2500 GCF_958295425.1 Solea solea
CGCACTTCAGAAACATGGCACCACAACAAGTAACTTGTGCGCCAAGATCTTGAGTTGGCCCCAGACACTGGCGGGCCATCGCTTCTCGGCCTTTTGGCTAAGATCAAGTGTAGTATCTGTTCTTATCAGTTTAATATCTGATATGTCCTCTATATGGGGATTAAATATTAAATGCATTTTTGAGCATTGGGCGGTGAAACCTGGGGCTTGCTCTCTACACTCCTTGCATTAACCTGGTATTGCAGTGCAACCAGGAACGGTGCACCGTTCTCTTTTTTTCTGTGAAAACCAAAGCAAGGCTGAAACTGGAAGGACATTAACGTGTGCCGTGCGTCAACGTGATTGCAAGCCCACGTTTCTTGTAAGGAAGCAGCAGTGTCAAAGCGTGCTGCAGTGTAAAAGTGTGCTGCAGTGTAAAAGCTTACAGCACCTGGTATTCCCAGGCAGTCTCCCATCCAAGTACTAACCAGGCCCGACCCTGCTTAGCTTCCGAGATCAGACGAGATCGGGCGTGCTCAGGGTGGTGTGGCCGCAAGCCGACGGGCAGGTGACACAGACTCCTTTTATAGACCAGGCAAGGCCCCCTGCTCGTGGAGGGGCTCAAAAGTCAGCCTTCCGAACACACTGCACTTGAGCCTTTATCGCCACTACCTGCTACACTCTATTCCAGTATTTGGAAGCTACACCGAGATGGGTAAGCTGCTGTTGGTGCCGTCAGGTCCAGTTGTTGCTGAATCTATAGGAAATGACAGCCAGGTATGCCAGTGAAAAGGTCGAGTGTTTCCTCTCCAATGTGTGCTGGAGGTTGAAGTTGAACACAGCACAGCATTAACGAGCACCTGAGTCAAGGCATTGGACTCTGGGACTATCCATTTCCTGCACCATCGGCCAAAGAGCTGTGTCTGGGAACAGCCACCCAGTGCTGGGCAAGTACACCTCATACTTACCTGGCAGGGGGGACACCATGATCAAGAAGGTGGTTCACCCAGGGCGAGGCTCAGCCATTGCACTCTGGTTGTGCTGACCCCTGCAAATTCCCCAAACGTGGGAATCTTGACTGCATAATTTTTGCTGGTGGGGTACTGCGTCCGCGCTCTCCCCCGATGACGTAGTTGTAAGCAAAGGTCAGCCGCCCAAAGTTCCGCCTTGTGTGCCCATCTCCAGGCTTCTCACGTGCTCGCAGAGCGACATCCCCAGTCTTTCCAAGTTGCTGGGAATGGGATGGTTGTGGCTGTTGTCTTTTAGCTCTAAGGAAATGTCATGCTCCCTTTCCCGGCTCTTTGTAGGAGAACTGGATTGATGGAGATGGATCCATGGCCATCATGCCAAGGGTTAATACTTTGGCGCTTGTTCCGTCCACTCCTGTACATTGACCTGATATTGAAGCGATGCCAGGAGCAGCTCACCATTTCAGAAGCCCGGAGGAGCTGGGAAACGGCCCGGCAGTTTGTACTGCTCGGTGTGACACAGAGCTGCTTTGCTCATGCACTCACATCTACCACTAAACCTTGGAGGTGTGCCACAGCCTCAGCGATTGATAGAAAACTGCAGCACACAACCAACAGTAAGAATGCGCTTCCAAACATGCAGTCAAATGTGGGCGGTTGATTGGCCGGCAAACCAAAAGCGTTGAAGAAAGGCTGTCCCAAGGTGGCCGGCCGGGCCGACCGAGACTGTGGTGACTCCGGCGGATAGACTCCTTGGCTGCTCTCAAGGAGAGGGTCTATGTCGACTCTGGTTTTTCTTCAAAATGCACAAGTCTTTCGCCTTTTACTAAAGACTTCCGTGGAGAGGAACGTCCGAGAGTTTAAGTTATTTTTGGTGGGCTTTGCTGTATGGCTGCGCGCTTTGAGTGTGTCAAATGTCAAGCAGCTGTCCGTCACGGCTCAGAGGTGCACTTAGATCACCTGGGGGCGGAGGTGATCGGCAGCAGCCTTTGTTATGCGCACTTCACAGACATGGCACCACAACAAGTAACTTGTGCGCCAAGATCTTGAGTTGGCCCCAGACACTGGCGGGCCATCGCTTCTCGGCCTTTTGGCTAAGATCAAGTGTAGTATCTGTTCTTATCAGTTTAATATCTGATATGTCCTCTATATGGGGATTAAATATTAAACGCATTTTTGAGCATTGGGCGGTGAAACCTGGGGCTTGCTCTCTTCACTCCTTGCATTGACCTGGTATTGCAGTGCCACCAGGAACGGTGCACCGTTCTCTTTTTTTCTGTGAAAACCAAAGCAAGGCTGAAACTGGAAGGACATTAACGTGTGCCCGTGCGTCAACGTAATTGCAAGCCCACGTTTCTTGTAAGGAAGCAGCAGTGTCAAAGCGTGCTGCAGTGTAAAAGTGTGCTGCAGTGTAAAAGCTTACAGCACCTGGTATTCCCAGGCAGTCTCCCATCCAAGTACTAACCAGGCCCGACCCTGCTTAGCTTCCAGGATCATAGCCTTTATCGCCACTACCTGCTACACTCTATTCCAGTATTTGGAAGCTACACCGA
>NW_026704077.1:22500-28963 GCF_958295425.1 Solea solea
TTGAAAATGTTGTTATTGTATTTGTTACGCACCCAAGGACGGTGCTGAAAAAATTCCCCGTATCCAAAGGACTTAGGGTTCCCTAAGGGCTTGAGTTTTGCCTTAACCAAATAGTCCTGCAGGTTCCTGTTCCTCCTGTAAGCAGCAATCACACTATGATTTTGTAGTATTTGAGAGCCTTCCAAGTTTCTGTTAAAATTCCCCCTGATAGTCCTGATTAGGTTTATTGCAGATGTAGAATAGTTAATGATAATTGGAAGGAGTGTGGAGACACATATGGGTTTAGTCTGCTTAAAGGATTTAAAGGCTTTCCTAAGGAAAGAGCGTGAGTACCCCCTGGTGGTCAAAGTCGAGAACAATAATTTTGTGGCAGATTTAAAATCCTCCTCTCTCGTACAAACCCGGTGGAACCTGAGCAATTGAGACTTCACAATGCCAGAATAAGTGTGCTTAGGATGGTGACTAGTCTTAAAAAGAAGGGCATGTGTGTCTGTTTTTTTGAAAAAGATTTTTATGTCTAATTTGTGTGTTTGTGGGAAATCAGGTCCTTTATAGGTCGTGGTGTCAAGAAAATCCACTGAATTCGAGTCAATAGTTGCCTTCAGTTTAATCGATGGATTGTGACTATTAAGATGATCGAGGAAAATGTTAAATTCCTCCATGCTATAAGGCCAGACTCCCCATATATCGTCCAAATATCTATAATAATGAAGCGGTTTTTTGGGACAGGTTTGTAACACCGAGTGTTCCCATTCAGCCATAAAGATGTTAGCGTAGGCAGGGGCAAATTTCTTTCCCATAGCCGTGCCTTTAATTTGTAGGAAAAATTGGTTATTAAATTCAAAGTCATTTCGGGTCAAATTGATTTCCAATAGCTGCAGTAATTCCTTATCAGGTCTTTTGGAGTCTGGATATTTAAAGAAGATATTTTTTATTGTTTGTATGCCCTCAGAAATGTCAATATTTGTGTAAAGACTCTCCACATCCATGGTAAAAAGGAAAGAGTCTGGAGGAATGGAAATAAGTTTAATTTTGTCCAAAAAGTCATAGGTGTCCTTTAAATAGCCTGGGTGTCTAGTAGAGAGAGGATTAAGATAAAAATCAAGGAATTCTGCCGTGAAATATGTCTCGCTGCCACAGTCCGAGACTATAGGTCTGCCTGCGGGAATCTCATGTGGTTTACTCCACTTATCAGGTTCTTTATGAATTTTAGGTAGCATGTAAAATCGCCTCGGTCTAGGTTCCTCAATGCCCCTCAAATAATTTTTCTGTTTAGCATTAATGAATTTTTTATCCTGTAAAGTTTGTGTAATTTTTTCCACTAAGGGGACCGTGTCCAAATAAATAGGTCGTTTCAATTTAGAATAATAATTAGTGTCCAAAAGTTGCCTGTTACCCTCCCAAATGTACTGGTCCCTATCCATGATAACGACTGCACTGCCCTTATCAGCTGGTTTGATAACAATGAAATTATTTTTATGTAAAGATTGGAGTGCTGTAATTTCGTCCTTTGTAAGATTAGGTTCTGTCCTATTGATTTTGAATTTGGAATCGAAAAATTCTATATCCTGTTTAATGATTTGTTCAATTTCATGAGGCAGTTGTTCAAGTGGAGGGGCCCATCCTGATTTGGGGGTGAAGGGTGGGGGTACAGACTCACCTTTCCCTTCGAAATGTGAGGCAATTTTTAATTTTCGGTGATACTGTTGCAGATCGAATCTGGTGCTTTCAACAATGTTTTTGTTGCACCCTTTTGTTGGGACAAATGTCAGCCCCTTGCTAAGCAAGGAAAGCTGCGTTGAGGACAATTTAAAAGTTTTGCTCAGATTGATAACACTACTAAACCCCTCCTGTACTGGCAGGCTCACGGGGGCTAGCAGTTTACCTCCAGGGCCCAGTGGTAAATCAGCCGTTGCGCTGTTACATGGGACCAGTGGATGTTGTCGCGTTCAGTGGTAAACTCACTCCTAGCGAGTTCAGGGATGAAATTTTGGTTCGACCTGATGTAGCGATTAAGGTCGTGTAGATTCGTCTGTTCCTGATGGGGGAGAGCCCTTGAGAAGTTAATCAAGGGAACCCAGATTGTGGCCTGTGTGAATTTTTCCTTTGCCACTCTGATGAGCCTCTGTAGCTCTTTAATGGAGGTCGCAACTTTTTGAGTCCTGTTATTGAGTCCAAGTGAAAAGACTACCGTCTCAACATCCGAATTCACTGACATTTTAGCCAAAATGGCACCTATGTGTCTAAACGTGGCCCCCGGGAAACTGTCGACTTGCAAATCGGGAATTTGGAAAGGCGGAAGTCTGGAAACGTTCGAGTCTCCAATGACGACCCACTTCTTTCTAACAGACAGGCTCCAGTTTTTAATTTTATTGTTAGTGTTTATGTGTCTGGTGGGTCTGCGTGTGGGTGTGTCTGGTAAGTCATCAGCCAAATTAGTGTGCGTTAGATCCCGATTGGATTTCTCAAAATCAATGCGAGGCTGAGTGGTGTGTTTTCTGAGAGGGGACCAAAGAGTACCTGGCCGAGCGTCGGTTTGCTGGCTGTTGTCACAGAGGTCATCAAGGTCGTCAGTGGAGAGGTCAACAATGTGTTCTGTGTGTGAGGTGGGAGGCACAGTCGGTCTCGGAGGTAGAGGTGTTGGCTCAAGAGCGGGCGTGGACGTCAGTGGTCGTGGGCAACTTTCCCTCGGCTCAGGTGATTGAGCTCCCCCAAGTTTAGGAGGCTGTGGAAGAGATGTAGACACATTCTCACCTCTCAGAGAACTGTGGGCAGATCTGATTCTCTGCTCCTTGGGCCTGGCGCCAAGATTTGTGGTCGTCACAGGCGGTGGGAGGAAGGGTGTGGGGGGCCCCGCCCCCTGGTCAACAGGATGTGGAGGAGGTGACCAGTCACCCCTGGCCTCGGTCATAGTGGCAACGGTGGTTGTGATGCCAGGAAGCAGAGGAGGCGTGGTGGCGGACGGTTGAGAGGTCGCTGTCTGATGTGCTGAAACCGCAGCCGAAGCCGCCGCTGGGGCTGGGATTGGAGCTGTCATCAGAGCAGGAGCTGGAATTAAGACAGCTGCCGCAGTCGAAGCTGAGGACGCCGCTGGAACTGCAGCTGAAGACACCTGTGGAGTTAATGTGGTGGGTGTGACAACATCAGAGTGAACCTGTGCACTTGCTTTGGCCCTCCCTGCTCTTTGGGCTTCTCTGAGGAGCCCCTCCTGGACATGAGAGATCGTTTCTGGGAGGAGGCGTGAGCCCAGGTTCCGTCGAGCCCAGGAAGCTGCTATGTCAAAGGGCTGTTTCCATTCTGGGTCTTTAAATGCAAATAAATTGTCAACTTCATTGTTAACGACCTCCTCATAGTGTTCTTTTAACGTTCTCACTGTACAGTCTTCCCACTGTTTCGCATTGTCCCAGATAGCATCTAAAGTCTTAGGTGAGGGAGCCGCTGGCTTAATCAGTGAGGACAAGGTGAATGTCATGCGAGTTATTGTGACCGGAAGTTGGTCCTCATTAGTTAGGTTACCACGGTGATGCATCGCTTTAATAAGTCTGTGTATTATCCGTACCTTGGTTGTGAAATCAGGATCAGTGGAGCGTGGAACTGACCGATTGTCACGAGTCGTCGGAAAAAAGCGTCCATCACCTCTTGATGACGCGTTCGGAGCCGCGCGTTGTTGAGTGTGGTCTCTGCGCCACCGCTGGTCTCCCGTGGCACCTCTCTTGCGTGTCCGGAGATTCTGGTGGAAGCGCTGGTCATTGTAAGAAGGCCTCTGTGGATACTGGCGAGAGCGTTGGTTGTTAAACTCCCGTCTCTGGCGTTGAAACTGCTGCGGTCGTGCGTCATTATTATTTTGGCGAGCGTTGAACTGTGGATTGCGGCGGGCGGAAGCCCCTGCTGGGTAACGCTGTGGTTGTCTGCGGGTCGGATAATCCACTCGATCACGGTGCTGCCATCTGGGGTGAGCAGGATAATCAGCTGGCTCACGTTGCCGCTGTCTGCGGTGAGTGGGATGATCAGCTGAGTCACGCCGCTGCCGTCTGTGGCGGGGCGGGTAATCGGCTGAGTCACGTCGCTGTTGTCTCCGGTGAACAGGATAATCAGCGGGGTCACGTCGCTGCTCTCGGCGGAGAGCAGGAAAATCCGCGGAGTCCGGCCGCAGCTGTTGTCTGCGGGCCGGATAATCCGGTGAAGCACGCCGAGACCGTACTCTCGTTACGGAGGCGTAAGAGCGTCTGTAGCCGCCGGGCTCTGTGTAACGGTGGTCACGGTGATAATACCGGTCGACAGGCGGTGGTTCAGGGTACCTGTTCGTCCGCCGTCCTCTGGGTTTCACCGTGGTCCAGCCGTAGTCGTCCGTGTCGGCCATTGTTGTCGGAGTCGCATCAGTTTAAAAGTTAAAAAACTTTGAAAAAAACGACTCTTCCAAAAGAGGAATAAAATCACAAGAGCTTTATTGCTTAAACAAAGCAGAAAACTCGCTACGTTTCGGCAATATTAGCCTTCTTCAGGCGAAATTGTATATAAATTTGTACAGACGCTCCAAACAACGTGTAGGCTAGGCTGCTGTCTGAAGCTAAGAGGGAGAAGCGGGGTCAAGCGGAAGACAAAGTCACGTGCAGGGTCAGGGGGCGTGGCCCGTGAGAGCTGGACTCTCATTACACTGCAAAAAATTACGGTAATATTGTGTTAGATGGAGATAAAAAATTAATTGTAAATTTAACTCGACATAAACCTAAATGAAGGTTATTTTTAGGTTGTTTATAGTTCCAAATTAACTTTTTTTGGGGGGGATTGTGGTTAGAAAGACAATATGTCGTCCAGGTAAATAGGAACTACTTCAACCCTCAGTCAAGACAGCAGCTTAAATAAACACAAGTGCAGGATATCCACATTATTCGAAGTAAACAAGGAAATTATGGTAACATCAGAGAAGAACATAATTGCAGATCAAACATGAAATAAGGCAGGGATCCTGTCCCATCCGTTGTGTTACTCCTGAGGTATTATAAAAATCAAAACAATTTAAATTAAAGTGTCAGTCATAACAAGACTGAGTGCCAACAAGGTGAAAGAGCAGCATTATAGGTCCAAAACATTTTTTTATATATATATCATCACAATAAGTGCTGGAAATCAAAGGACCATGCATGTAATCCAAACAAACGGGTTATTAACAAAATTGTGTTGTCACAGAATACTGGCCTTTTCCAGAGGAAATTCTTATGGCAGCATAAAATAACATTCATGTGTCTACAGTGGAGATACTGAGAAAATTTACACTACAGCATAAGTTCCCTCAAAATTAGAGGTAACTAACGAGTGCAAAAGGTATACAAAATTATTGCCATCCTGTATATACACATATAGAAAATTATATATAACATATATACAGTACAAATAGATCTGACACCAATGAGTAAATTTTAGCTTGAGGTAGATAAACTCGGTGTGAAAAAAATGCTGCTGTGACAGAGGCAGGTAGGAGAGACATAGCAGGATCCATAAATATTGTGTGATGAGCAATTGTCATCTGTGTGAAATCACAGTAACATGATACATCGCATAAAATACACAAACAAAGAAGAGTAAACGACCCCTGGGTCCAAATTATGACACGCAGGGGGAGCACCATGATATAAACGCGGTCCGTGAGAGAGAGGAGAGGAGGTCCTGAGGAAGAAGGAGAGGCACGGGCAGGTAAGGTCTAGACAAAATTGAATCTTGCCGTCGAAGACGGCAAGATTAAAGGCACAGTCCATCATCCTTCAACAGGACCAAGAATCCCACACCCACACAAACACACGCATATCAGGCCAGGGTCAAGGCCAGAGGTCACGCAGACCAATTTCCGTTGACCAGTAAGGTGGATCACACTAAGCCGGATCAGGGCTGTCCTATATTAAGGTTCAAATTTAGAGCCAGAAAACACTCGGATTAAATTTAGGGTCAAATTTTCTTCAGGATGAGATCAAGACTTCTTCAGGTTAAGGTTAGGATCAGAGGTTACTCAGGTTAAGGTTAGGATCAAAAATCACTCAGGTTAAGGTTAGGGCCAGACATCACTCAGGTTAAGGTTAGAGCCAGAAATCACTCAGGTTAAGGTTAGGGTCAGGAATCACTCAGGTTAAGGTTAGAGCCAGAAATCACTCAGGTTAAGGTTAGGGTCAGGAATCACTCAGGTTAAGGTTAGAGCCAGAAATCACTCAGGTTAAGGTTAGGGCTAGAGGTCATTGAGGTTAGGGCCAGAGTTCACTAATGTTAAGGTTAGGGCCAGAAGCAGATCAGGTTATGTTTAGGGTCAAGAATAGGGCGAGACATGTGCAGATGAGGCAAAATTAGGGTTAGGGTAAGGGTTAGGGTTAGGGTAAGGGTAAGGGTTAGGGGTAAGGGTTAGGGTTAGGGGTAAGGGTAAGGGTAAGGGTTAGGGTAAGGGTAGGGTAAGGGTTAGGGTAAGGGGTTAGGGTTAGGG
>NW_026704078.1:10000-12500 GCF_958295425.1 Solea solea
GTTGCGCAGCATCCCGGTAAACCTCTAACTCGCCCAATTGTCAATGTTTCGCCACAAAAACAACTTTATTCTACTCGCCTGGTCCCTGCCAAGGGCCCTGCGTTGTTTGATTTTGATTAAATTGCTTTTTTACACATTTTCCCCGTGCCCCTGGTAGCCAAGGGCACTTAGAAGAAATTTCAGATTCTCGCCTCGTGCCCCTGGTAGCCAAGGGCACTTAGAGTAAATTTTGAAAAAGTTGGCACTTAGAAGAAATTTCAGATTCGTGCCCCTGGTAGCCAAGGGCACTTAGAGTAAATTTTGAAAAGTTGGCACTTAGAAGAAATTTCGAAAAGTCGGCACTTAGAAGAATTTCCGAGTCGCCCCGGTTCTCGGGGACCGGGCCGAGCGCCGACCTCTGTCCGAGCGCGAGCGCCTATTTTCGGATAAGTTGGGACGACTTCCACGGTCCGTATCTCGGTCATTTCTCCACCTTTTCGGATGGAACCAACGGTGTCGCGTTGCCCCGGTCCCCGCCGAGGGCCCTGGGGCGTGGGATCCTGAGTTTTCCCCGTGCTTCCTGTGGTTTTCGGCCGTGGAAAAACCCTAGGCGCGCCGGTTCTCGGGACCGGGCCGAGCGCCGACCTCTGTCCGAGCGCGAGCGCCTATTTTCGGATACGCCGAGTCGATTTCAACGGTCCGTATCTCGGTCATTTATCCACCTTTTCGGGTGGAACCGACGGTGTCGCGTTGCCCCGGTCCCCGCCGAGGGCCGTGGGGCGTGGGATCCTGAGATTTCCCCGTGCTTCCTGTGGTTTTCGGCCGTGGAAAAACCCTAGGCGCGCCGGTTCTCGGGACCGGGCCGAGCGCCGACCTCTGTCCGAGCGCGAGCGCCTATTTTCGGATACGCCGAGTCGATTTCAACGGTCCGTATCTCGGTCATTTATCCACCTTTTCGGGTGGAACCGACGGTGTCGCGTTGCCCCGGTCCCCGCCGAGGGCCGTGGGGCGTCGGGTCCTGAGTTTTCCCCGTGCTTCCTATGGTTTTCGGCCCTCGAAAAACCCAATTCGCCCCGGTTCGAAAAAGCGGCACTTAGAAGAAATTTCGAAAAAGTGCGCTCACTTGGAAGCCGTGTTCCTATGTATGTGCCGGGAGTGTCGCACACAACCCACACAAACTCGACCAAACATGCTCTCTGGCCCATGTTGCGCAGCATCCCGGTAAACTCGGCCAAACATGCTCTCTGGCCCATGTTGCGCAGCATCCCGGTAAACTCGAACCAAACATGCTCTCTGGCCCATGTTGCGCAGCATCCCGGTAAACCTCCGCCGCGGTTCTCGGGACCGGGGCCGAGCGCGAGCGCCTATTTTCGGGTAAATTGTGACGACTTTTGACGGGCCGTATCTCGGTCATTTCTCCACCTTTTCGGGTGGAACCAACGGTGTCGCGTTGCCCCGGTCCCCGCCGAGGGCCCTGGGACGTCGGGTCCCGAATTTTCCCCGTGCTTCCTATGGTTTTCGGCCGTGGGAAAACCCTATTCGCCCCGGTTCTCGGGACCCCGGCCGAGCGCCGACCTCTGCCCGAGCGCGAGCGCCTATTTTCGGGGTAAATTGTGACGACTTCCACGGGTCATATCTCGGTCATTTCTCCACCTTTTCGCATGGAACCAGCGGCGTTCCACTCCTCTGGCCCCTGCGCAGAGCCCTGCGTTGTGACATTTTGATAAAAGCATCACCCTGGGTGGCCCTGGGAGGCGTACCTATTTTTTTGGCATAAAGAGGGGCGATTTAAAACGGGCCGTATCTCCGTCACTCCTGCACCTTTTCGCATGGGATGAACGGCGTTCCACTCCTCTGGACCCTGTGCAGAGCCCTGCCTTGTAACATTTTGATAAAATCACGTTTTTAGCCATTCTCCCGTCGGTGGCCCTGGGAGGCGTACCTATTTTTTTGGCTTAAAGAGGGGCGATTTACAACGGGCCGTATTTCGGTCACTCCTGCACCTTTTCGCATGGGATGAACGGCGTTCCACTCCTCTGGACCCTGTGCAGAGCCCTGCCTTGTAACATTTTGATAAAATCACGTTTTTAGCCATTCTCCCGTCGGTGGCCCTGGGAGGCGTACCTATTTTTTTGGCTTAAAGAGGGGCGATTTACAACGGGCCGTATTTCGGTCACTCCTGCACCTTTTCGCATGGGATGAACGGCGTTCCACTCCTCTGGACCCTGTGCAGAGCCCTGCCTTGTAACATTTTGATAAAATCACGTTTTTAGCCATTCTCCCGTCGGTGGCTCCTCTGGCTCTCTGCTCCCCCAGCCTGGGCTCCTCACCTTGGGCCACAGCCCCCTGCTCACAGAGCCCCCTGCTCCTCTGGCTCTCTGCTCCCCCAGCCTGGGCTCCTCACCTTGGGCCACAGCCCCCTGCTCCTCTGGCTCTCTGCTCCCCCAGCCTGGGCTCCTCACCTTGGGCCACAGCCCCCTGCTCCTCTGGCTCTCTGCTCCCCCAGCCTGGGCTCCTCACC
>NW_026704078.1:22500-25000 GCF_958295425.1 Solea solea
CTATTTTCGGATAAGTTGGGACGACTTCCACGGTCCGTATCTCGGTCATTTCTCCACCTTTTCGGATGGAACCAACGGTGTCGCGTTGCCCCGGTCCCCGCCGAGGGCCCTGGGGCGTGGGATCCTGAGTTTTCCCCGTGCTTCCTGTGGTTTTCGGCCGTGGAAAAACCCTAGGCGCGCCGGTTCTCGGGACCGGGCCGAGCGCCGACCTCTGTCCGAGCGCGAGCGCCTATTTTCGGATACGCCGAGTCGATTTCAACGGTCCGTATCTCGGTCATTTATCCACCTTTTCGGGTGGAACCGACGGTGTCGCGTTGCCCCGGTCCCCGCCGAGGGCCGTGGGGCGTGGGATCCTGAGATTTCCCCGTGCTTCCTGTGGTTTTCGGCCGTGGAAAAACCCTAGGCGCGCCGGTTCTCGGGACCGGGCCGAGCGCCGACCTCTGTCCGAGCGCGAGCGCCTATTTTCGGATACGCCGAGTCGATTTCAACGGTCCGTATCTCGGTCATTTATCCACCTTTTCGGGTGGAACCGACGGTGTCGCGTTGCCCCGGTCCCCGCCGAGGGCCGTGGGGCGTCGGGTCCTGAGTTTTCCCCGTGCTTCCTATGGTTTTCGGCCCTCGAAAAACCCAATTCGCCCCGGTTCGAAAAAGCGGCACTTAGAAGAAATTTCGAAAAAGTGCGCTCACTTGGAAGCCGTGTTCCTATGTATGTGCCGGGAGTGTCGCACACAACCCACACAAACTCGACCAAACATGCTCTCTGGCCCATGTTGCGCAGCATCCCGGTAAACTCGGCCAAACATGCTCTCTGGCCCATGTTGCGCAGCATCCCGGTAAACTCGAACCAAACATGCTCTCTGGCCCATGTTGCGCAGCATCCCGGTAAACCTCCGCCGCGGTTCTCGGGACCGGGGCCGAGCGCGAGCGCCTATTTTCGGGTAAATTGTGACGACTTTTGACGGGCCGTATCTCGGTCATTTCTCCACCTTTTCGGGTGGAACCAACGGTGTCGCGTTGCCCCGGTCCCCGCCGAGGGCCCTGGGACGTCGGGTCCCGAATTTTCCCCGTGCTTCCTATGGTTTTCGGCCGTGGGAAAACCCTATTCGCCCCGGTTCTCGGGACCCCGGCCGAGCGCCGACCTCTGCCCGAGCGCGAGCGCCTATTTTCGGGGTAAATTGTGACGACTTCCACGGGTCATATCTCGGTCATTTCTCCACCTTTTCGCATGGAACCAGCGGCGTTCCACTCCTCTGGCCCCTGCGCAGAGCCCTGCGTTGTGACATTTTGATAAAAGCATCACCCTGGGTGGCCCTGGGAGGCGTACCTATTTTTTTGGCATAAAGAGGGGCGATTTAAAACGGGCCGTATCTCCGTCACTCCTGCACCTTTTCGCATGGGATGAACGGCGTTCCACTCCTCTGGACCCTGTGCAGAGCCCTGCCTTGTAACATTTTGATAAAATCACGTTTTTAGCCATTCTCCCGTCGGTGGCCCTGGGAGGCGTACCTATTTTTTTGGCTTAAAGAGGGGCGATTTACAACGGGCCGTATTTCGGTCACTCCTGCACCTTTTCGCATGGGATGAACGGCGTTCCACTCCTCTGGACCCTGTGCAGAGCCCTGCCTTGTAACATTTTGATAAAATCACGTTTTTAGCCATTCTCCCGTCGGTGGCCCTGGGAGGCGTACCTATTTTTTTGGCTTAAAGAGGGGCGATTTACAACGGGCCGTATTTCGGTCACTCCTGCACCTTTTCGCATGGGATGAACGGCGTTCCACTCCTCTGGACCCTGTGCAGAGCCCTGCCTTGTAACATTTTGATAAAATCACGTTTTTAGCCATTCTCCCGTCGGTGGCTCCTCTGGCTCTCTGCTCCCCCAGCCTGGGCTCCTCACCTTGGGCCACAGCCCCCTGCTCACAGAGCCCCCTGCTCCTCTGGCTCTCTGCTCCCCCAGCCTGGGCTCCTCACCTTGGGCCACAGCCCCCTGCTCCTCTGGCTCTCTGCTCCCCCAGCCTGGGCTCCTCACCTTGGGCCACAGCCCCCTGCTCCTCTGGCTCTCTGCTCCCCCAGCCTGGGCTCCTCACCTTGGGCCACAGCCCCCTGCTCACAGAGCCCCCTGCTCCTCTGGCTCTCTGCTCCCCCAGCCTGGGCTCCTCACCTTGGGCCACAGCCCCCTGCTCCTCTGGCTCTCTGCTCCCCCAGCCTGGGCTCCTCACCTTGGGCCACAGCCCCCTGCTCCTCTGGCTCTCTGCTCCCCCAGCCTGGGCTCCTCACCTTGGGCCACAGCCCCCTGCTTCTCTGGCTCTCTGCTCCCACAGCCTGAGCTCCTCACCTTGGGCCACAGCCCCCTGCTCCTCTGGCTCTCTGCTCCCCCAGCCTGGGCTCCTCACCTTGGGCCACAGCCCCCTGCTCCTCTGGCTCTCTGCTCCCCCAGCCTGGGCTCCTCACCTTGGGCCACAGCCCCCTGCTCCTCTGGCTCTCTGCTCCCCCAGCCTGAGCT
>NW_026704080.1:0-2500 GCF_958295425.1 Solea solea
ACATGCTCTCTGGCCTATGTTGCGCAGCATCCCGGTAAACCTCTAACTCGCCCAATTGTCAATGTTTCGCCACAAAAACAACTTTATTCTACTCGCCTGGTCCCTGCCACTGGTCCCTGCCAAGGGCCCTGCGTTGTTTGATTTTGATTAAATTGCTTTTTTACACATTTTCCCCGTGCCCCTGGTAGCCAAGGGCACTTAGAAGAAATTTCAGATTCTCGCCTCGTGCCCCTGGTAGCCAAGGGCACTTAGAGTAAATTTTGAAAAAGTTGGCACTTAGAAGAAATTTCAGATTCGTGCCCCTGGTAGCCAAGGGCACTTAGAGTAAATTTGAAAAGTTGCACTTAGAAGAAATTTCGAAAAGTCGGCACTTAGAAGAATTTCCGAGTCGCCCCGGTTCTCGGGACCGGGCCGAGCGCCGACCTCTGTCCGAGCGCGAGCGCCTATTTTCGGATAAGTTGGGACGACTTCCACGGTCCGTATCTCGGTCATTTCTCCACCTTTTCGGATGGAACCAACGGTGTCGCGTTGCCCCGGTCCCCGCCGAGGGCCCTGGGGCGTGGGATCCTGAGTTTTCCCCGTGCTTCCTGTGGTTTTCGGCCGTGGAAAAACCCTAGGCGCGCCGGTTCTCGGGACCGGGCCGAGCGCCGACCTCTGTCCGAGCGCGAGCGCCTATTTTCGGATACGCCGAGTCGATTTCAACGGTCCGTATCTCGGTCATTTATCCACCTTTTCGGGTGGAACCGACGGTGTCGCGTTTGCCCCGGTCCCCGCCGAGGGCCGTGGGGCGTGGGATCCTGAGATTTCCCCGTGCTTCCTGTGGTTTTCGGCCGTGGAAAAACCCTAGGCGCGCCGGTTCTCGGGACCGGGCCGAGCGCCGACCTCTGTCCGAGCGCGAGCGCCTATTTTCGGATACGCCGAGTCGATTTCAACGGTCCGTATCTCGGTCATTTATCCACCTTTTCGGGTGGAACCGACGGTGTCGCGTTGCCCCGGTCCCCGCCGAGGGCCGTGGGGCGTCGGGTCCTGAGTTTTCCCCGTGCTTCCTATGGTTTTCGGCCCTCGAAAAACCCAATTCGCCCGGTTCGAAAAAGCGGCACTTAGAAGAAATTTCGAAAAGTGCGCTCACTTGGAAGCCGTGTTCCTATGTATGTGCCGGGAGTGTCGCACACAACCCACACAAACTCGACCAAACATGCTCTCTGGCCCATGTTGCGCAGCATCCCGGTAAACTCGGCCAAACATGCTCTCTGGCCCATGTTGCGCAGCATCCGGTAAACTCGAACCAAACATGCTCTCTGGCCCATGTTGCGCAGCATCCCGGTAAACCTCCGCCGCGGTTCTCGGGACCGGGGCCGAGCGCGAGCGCCTATTTTCGGGTAAATTGTGACGACTTTTGACGGGCCGTATCTCGGTCATTTCTCCACCTTTTCGGGTGGAACCAACGGTGTCGCGTTGCCCCGGTCCCCGCCGAGGGCCCTGGGACGTCGGGTCCCGAATTTTCCCCGTGCTTCCTATGGTTTTCGGCCGTGGGAAAACCCTATTCGCCCGGTTCTCGGGACCCCGGCCGAGCGCCGACCTCTGCCCGAGCGCGAGCGCCTATTTTCGGGGTAAATTGTGACGACTTCCACGGGTCATATCTCGGTCATTTCTCCACCTTTTCGCATGGAACCAGCGGCGTTCCACTCCTCTGGCCCCTGCGCAGAGCCCTGCGTTGTGACATTTTGATAAAAGCATCACCTGGGTGGCCCTGGGAGGCGTACCTATTTTTTTGGCATAAAGAGGGGCGATTTAAAACGGGCCGTATCTCCGTCACTCCTGCACCTTTTCGCATGGGATGACGGCGTTCACTCCTCTGGACCCTGTGCAGGAGCCCTGCCTTGTAACATTTTGATAAAATCACGTTTTTAGCCATTCTCCCGTCGGTGGCCCTGGGAGGCGTACCTATTTTTTTGGCTTAAAGAGGGGCGATTTACAACGGGCCGTATTTCGGTCACTCCTGCACCTTTTCGCATGGGATGAACGGCGTTCCACTCCTCTGGACCCTGTGCAGAGCCCTGCCTTGTAACATTTTGATAAAATCACGTTTTTTAGCCATTCTCCCGTCGGTGGCCCTGGGAGGCGTACCTATTTTTTTGGCTTAAAGAGGGGCGATTTACAACGGGCCGTATTTCGGTCACTCCTGCACCTTTTCGCATGGGATGAACGGCGTTCCACTCCTCTGGACCCTGTGCAGAGCCCTGCCTTGTAACATTTTGATAAAATCACGTTTTTAGCCATTCTCCCGTCGGTGGCTCCTCTGGCTCTCTGCTCCCCAGCCTGGGCTCCTCACCTTGGGCCACAGCCCCCTGCTCACAGAGCCCCCTGCTCCTCTGGCTCTCTGCTCCCCCAGCCTGGGCTCCTCACCTTGGGCCACAGCCCCCTGCTCCTCTGGCTCTCTGCTCCCCCAGCCTGGGCTCCTCACCTTGGGCCACAGCCCCCTGCTCCTCTGGCTCTCTGC
>NW_026704080.1:12500-15000 GCF_958295425.1 Solea solea
CGCGAGCGCCTATTTTCGGATAAGTTGGGACGACTTCCACGGTCCGTATCTCGGTCATTTCTCCACCTTTTCGGATGGAACCAACGGTGTCGCGTTGCCCCGGTCCCCGCCGAGGGCCCTGGGGCGTGGGATCCTGAGTTTTCCCCGTGCTTCCTGTGGTTTTCGGCCGTGGAAAAACCCTAGGCGCGCCGGTTCTCGGGACCGGGCCGAGCGCCGACCTCTGTCCGAGCGCGAGCGCCTATTTTCGGATACGCCGAGTCGATTTCAACGGTCCGTATCTCGGTCATTTATCCACCTTTTCGGGTGGAACCGACGGTGTCGCGTTGCCCCGGTCCCCGCCGAGGGCCGTGGGGCGTGGGATCCTGAGATTTCCCCGTGCTTCCTGTGGTTTTCGGCCGTGGAAAAACCCTAGGCGCGCCGGTTCTCGGGACCGGGCCGAGCGCCGACCTCTGTCCGAGCGCGAGCGCCTATTTTCGGATACGCCGAGTCGATTTCAACGGTCCGTATCTCGGTCATTTATCCACCTTTTCGGGTGGAACCGACGGTGTCGCGTTGCCCCGGTCCCCGCCGAGGGCCGTGGGGCGTCGGGTCCTGAGTTTTCCCCGTGCTTCCTATGGTTTTCGGCCCTCGAAAAACCCAATTCGCCCCGGTTCGAAAAAGCGGCACTTAGAAGAAATTTCGAAAAAGTGCGCTCACTTGGAAGCCGTGTTCCTATGTATGTGCCGGGAGTGTCGCACACAACCCACACAAACTCGACCAAACATGCTCTCTGGCCCATGTTGCGCAGCATCCCGGTAAACTCGGCCAAACATGCTCTCTGGCCCATGTTGCGCAGCATCCCGGTAAACTCGAACCAAACATGCTCTCTGGCCCATGTTGCGCAGCATCCCGGTAAACCTCCGCCGCGGTTCTCGGGACCGGGGCCGAGCGCGAGCGCCTATTTTCGGGTAAATTGTGACGACTTTTGACGGGCCGTATCTCGGTCATTTCTCCACCTTTTCGGGTGGAACCAACGGTGTCGCGTTGCCCCGGTCCCCGCCGAGGGCCCTGGGACGTCGGGTCCCGAATTTTCCCCGTGCTTCCTATGGTTTTCGGCCGTGGGAAAACCCTATTCGCCCCGGTTCTCGGGACCCCGGCCGAGCGCCGACCTCTGCCCGAGCGCGAGCGCCTATTTTCGGGGTAAATTGTGACGACTTCCACGGGTCATATCTCGGTCATTTCTCCACCTTTTCGCATGGAACCAGCGGCGTTCCACTCCTCTGGCCCCTGCGCAGAGCCCTGCGTTGTGACATTTTGATAAAAGCATCACCCTGGGTGGCCCTGGGAGGCGTACCTATTTTTTTGGCATAAAGAGGGGCGATTTAAAACGGGCCGTATCTCCGTCACTCCTGCACCTTTTCGCATGGGATGAACGGCGTTCCACTCCTCTGGACCCTGTGCAGAGCCCTGCCTTGTAACATTTTGATAAAATCACGTTTTTAGCCATTCTCCCGTCGGTGGCCCTGGGAGGCGTACCTATTTTTTTGGCTTAAAGAGGGGCGATTTACAACGGGCCGTATTTCGGTCACTCCTGCACCTTTTCGCATGGGAGAACGGCGTTCCACTCCTCTGGACCCTGTGCAGAGCCCTGCCTTGTAACATTTTGATAAAATCACGTTTTTAGCCATTCTCCCGTCGGTGGCCCTGGGAGGCGTACCTATTTTTTTGGCTTAAAGAGGGGCGATTTACAACGGGCCGTATTTCGGTCACTCCTGCACCTTTTCGCATGGGATGAACGGCGTTCCACTCCTCTGGACCCTGTGCAGAGCCCTGCCTTGTAACATTTTGATAAAATCACGTTTTTAGCCATTCTCCCGTCGGTGGCTCCTCTGGCTCTCTGCTCCCCCAGCCTGGGCTCCTCACCTTGGGCCACAGCCCCCTGCTCACAGAGCCCCCTGCTCCTCTGGCTCTCTGCTCCCCCAGCCTGGGCTCCTCACCTTGGGCCACAGCCCCCTGCTCCTCTGGCTCTCTGCTCCCCCAGCCTGGGCTCCTCACCTTGGGCCACAGCCCCCTGCTCCTCTGGCTCTCTGCTCCCCCAGCCTGGGCTCCTCACCTTGGGCCACAGCCCCCTGCTCACAGAGCCCCCTGCTCCTCTGGCTCTCTGCTCCCCCAGCCTGGGCTCCTCACCTTGGGCCACAGCCCCCTGCTCCTCTGGCTCTCTGCTCCCCCAGCCTGGGCTCCTCACCTTGGGCCACAGCCCCCTGCTCCTCTGGCTCTCTGCTCCCCCAGCCTGGGCTCCTCACCTTGGGCCACAGCCCCCTGCTTCTCTGGCTCTCTGCTCCCACAGCCTGAGCTCCTCACCTTGGGCCACAGCCCCCTGCTCCTCTGGCTCTCTGCTCCCCCAGCCTGGGCTCCTCACCTTGGGCCACAGCCCCCTGCTCCTCTGGCTCTCTGCTCCCCCAGCCTGGGCTCCTCACCTTGGGCCACAGCCCCCTGCTCCTCTGGCTCTCTGCTCCCCCAG
>NW_026704081.1:17500-20000 GCF_958295425.1 Solea solea
GGGCTCCTGGGTCAGACGGGGCGTCTCAGTCTCGCTGGGAGGAAAGCGCAGGACCGGGAGCGCGGGGGGGGGTCGGGGGGGTGCGGGGGGGGCAGTGGTTGTCGACGACCACCGCCACCGCCCGAGGCCCCATCCCTCTCCTTGCTCCCTGGGCCCTTGGAGGCGAACCCGCAGGCCGGAGGAACCGTCCGTCCGAACACCAGGCCCTCCACGCGGGGGTGGGGGGGGCCATGGCCGACGGGGGCCCTCCGATGGCGGGTCACGTTTGCCACTCGGTCAGGGGTGCGTGCTGGATGAAGAAACGGTCAACTTTGTGTGAAGAGCCACTCTTTGGAAATTTCGTCAGAGTGCCACCTTTTCGAAATTTCTTCTAAGTGCTCTCAAAAGCTGGGTTTCTATATATGTGCCGGGAGTGTCGCACAAAACCCACAAACTCGACCAAACATGCTCTCTGGCCTATGTTGCGCAGCATCCCGGTAAACCTCTAACTCGCCCAATTGTCAATGTTTCGCCACAAAAACAACTTTATTCTACTCGCCTGGTCCCTGCCAAGGGCCCTGCGTTGTTTGATTTTGATTAAATTGCTTTTTTACACATTTTCCCCGTGCCCCTGGTAGCCAAGGGCACTTAGAAGAAATTTCAGATTCTCGCCTCGTGCCCCTGGTAGCCAAGGGCACTTAGAGTAAATTTTGAAAAAGTTGGCACTTAGAAGAAATTTCAGATTCGTGCCCCTGGTAGCCAAGGGCACTTAGAGTAAATTTTGAAAAGTTGGCACTTAGAAGAAATTTCGAAAAGTCGGCACTTAGAAGAATTTCCGAGTCGCCCCGGTTCTCGGGGACCGGGCCGAGCGCCGACCTCTGTCCGAGCGCGAGCGCCTATTTTCGGATAAGTTGGGACGACTTCCACGGTCCGTATCTCGGTCATTTCTCCACCTTTTCGGATGGAACCAACGGTGTCGCGTTGCCCCGGTCCCCGCCGAGGGCCCTGGGGCGTGGGATCCTGAGTTTTCCCCGTGCTTCCTGTGGTTTTCGGCCGTGGAAAAACCCTAGGCGCGCCGGTTCTCGGGACCGGGCCGAGCGCCGACCTCTGTCCGAGCGCGAGCGCCTATTTTCGGATACGCCGAGTCGATTTCAACGGTCCGTATCTCGGTCATTTATCCACCTTTTCGGGTGGAACCGACGGTGTCGCGTTGCCCCGGTCCCCGCCGAGGGCCGTGGGGCGTGGGATCCTGAGATTTCCCCGTGCTTCCTGTGGTTTTCGGCCGTGGAAAAACCCTAGGCGCGCCGGTTCTCGGGACCGGGCCGAGCGCCGACCTCTGTCCGAGCGCGAGCGCCTATTTTCGGATACGCCGAGTCGATTTCAACGGTCCGTATCTCGGTCATTTATCCACCTTTTCGGGTGGAACCGACGGTGTCGCGTTGCCCCGGTCCCCGCCGAGGGCCGTGGGGCGTCGGGTCCTGAGTTTTCCCCGTGCTTCCTATGGTTTTCGGCCCTCGAAAAACCCAATTCGCCCCGGTTCGAAAAAGCGGCACTTAGAAGAAATTTCGAAAAAGTGCGCTCACTTGGAAGCCGTGTTCCTATGTATGTGCCGGGAGTGTCGCACACAACCCACACAAACTCGACCAAACATGCTCTCTGGCCCATGTTGCGCAGCATCCCGGTAAACTCGGCCAAACATGCTCTCTGGCCCATGTTGCGCAGCATCCCGGTAAACTCGAACCAAACATGCTCTCTGGCCCATGTTGCGCAGCATCCCGGTAAACCTCCGCCGCGGTTCTCGGGACCGGGGCCGAGCGCGAGCGCCTATTTTCGGGTAAATTGTGACGACTTTTGACGGGCCGTATCTCGGTCATTTCTCCACCTTTTCGGGTGGAACCAACGGTGTCGCGTTGCCCCGGTCCCCGCCGAGGGCCCTGGGACGTCGGGTCCCGAATTTTCCCCGTGCTTCCTATGGTTTTCGGCCGTGGGAAAACCCTATTCGCCCCGGTTCTCGGGACCCCGGCCGAGCGCCGACCTCTGCCCGAGCGCGAGCGCCTATTTTCGGGGTAAATTGTGACGACTTCCACGGGTCATATCTCGGTCATTTCTCCACCTTTTCGCATGGAACCAGCGGCGTTCCACTCCTCTGGCCCCTGCGCAGAGCCCTGCGTTGTGACATTTTGATAAAAGCATCACCCTGGGTGGCCCTGGGAGGCGTACCTATTTTTTTGGCATAAAGAGGGGCGATTTAAAACGGGCCGTATCTCCGTCACTCCTGCACCTTTTCGCATGGGATGAACGGCGTTCCACTCCTCTGGACCCTGTGCAGAGCCCTGCCTTGTAACATTTTGATAAAATCACGTTTTTAGCCATTCTCCCGTCGGTGGCCCTGGGAGGCGTACCTATTTTTTTGGCTTAAAGAGGGGCGATTTACAACGGGCCGTATTTCGGTCACTCCTGCACCTTTTCGCATGGGATGAACGGCGTTCCACTCCTCTGGACCCTGTGCAGAGCCCTGCCT
>NW_026704082.1:37500-40000 GCF_958295425.1 Solea solea
CTCCTCCGGGCTTCTGAAATGGTGAGCTGCTCCTGGCATCGCTTCAATATCAGGTCAATGTACAGGAGTGGACGGAACAAGCGCCAAAGTATTAACCCTTGGCATGATGGCCATGGATCCATCTCCATCAATCCAGTTCTCCTACAAAGAGCCGGGAAAGGGAGCATGACATTTCCTTAGAGCTAAAAGACAACAGCCACAACCATCCCATTCCCAGCAACTTGGAAAGACTGGGGTTTGTCGCTCTGCGAGCACGTGAGAAGCCTGGAGATGGGCACACAAGGCGGAACTTTGGGCGGCTGACCTTTGCTTACAACTACGTCATCGGGGGAGAGCGCGGACGCAGTACCCCACCAGCAAAAATTATGCAGTCAAGATTCCCACGTTTGGGGAATTTGCAGGGGTCAGCACAACCAGAGTGCAATGGCTGAGCCTCGCCCTGGGTGAACCACCTTCTTGATCATGGTGTCTCCCCTGCCAGGTAAGTATGAGGTGTACTTGCCCAGCACTGGGTGGCTGTTCCCAGACACAGCTCTTTGGCCGATGGTGCAGGAAATGGATAGTCCCAGAGTCCAATGCCTTGACTCAGGTGCTCGTTAATGCTGTGCTGTGTTCAACTTCAACCTCCAGCACACATTGGAGAGGAAACACTCGACCTTTTCACTGGCATACCTGGCTGTCATTTCCTATAGATTCAGCAACAACTGGACCTGACGGCACCAACAGCAGCTTACCCATCTCGGTGTAGCTTCCAAATACTGGAATAGAGTGTAGCAGGTAGTGGCGATAAAGGCTCAAGTGCAGTGTGTTCGGAAGGCTGACTTTTGAGCCCCTCCACGAGCAGGGGGCCTTGCCTGGTCTATAAAAGGAGTCTGTGTCACCTGCCCGTCGGCTTGCGGCCACACCACCCTGAGCACGCCCGATCTCGTCTGATCTCGGAAGCTAAGCAGGGTCGGGCCTGGTTAGTACTTGGATGGGAGACTGCCTGGGAATACCAGGTGCTGTAAGCTTTTACACTGCAGCACACTTTTACACTGCAGCACGCTTTGACACTGCTGCTTCCTTACAAGAAACGTGGGCTTGCAATTACGTTGACGCACGGGCACACGTTAATGTCCTTCCAGTTTCAGCCTTGCTTTGGTTTTCACAGAAAAAAAGAGAACGGTGCACCGTTCCTGGTGGCACTGCAATACCAGGTCAATGCAAGGAGTGAAGAGAGCAAGCCCCAGGTTTCACCGCCCAATGCTCAAAAATGCATTTAATATTTAATCCCCATATAGAGGACATATCAGATATTAAACTGATAAGAACAGATACTACACTTGATCTTAGCCAAAAGGCAGAGAAGCGATGGCCCGCCAGTGTCTGGGGCCAACTCAAGATCTTGGCGCACAAGTTACTTGTTGTGGTGCCATGTTTCTGAAGTGCGCATAACAAAGGCTGCTGCCGATCACCTCCGCCCCCAGGTGATCTAAGTGCACCTCTGAGCCGTGACGGACAGCTGCTTGACATTTGACACACTCAAAGGGCGCAGCCATACAGCAAAGCCCACCAAAAATAACTTAAACTCTCGGACGTTCCTCTCCACGGAAGTCTTTAGTAAAAGGCGAAAGACTTGTGCATTTTGAAGAAAAACCAGAGTCGACATAGACCCTCTCCTTGAGAGCAGCCAAGGAGTCTATCCGCCGGAGTCACCACAGTCTCGGTCGGCCCGGCCGGCCACCTTGGGACAGCCTTTCTTCAACGTTTTTGGTTTGCCGGCCAATCAACCGCCCACATTTGACTGCATGTTTGGAAGCGCATTCTTACTGTTGGTTGTGTGCTGCAGTTTTCTATCAATCGCTGAGGCTGTGGCACACCTCCAAGGTTTAGTGGTAGATGTGAGTGCATGAGCAAAGCAGCTCTCTCTGTGTCACACCGAGCAGTACAAACTGCCGGGCCGTTTCCCAGCTCCTCCGGGCTTCTGAAATGGTGAGCTGCTCCTGGCATCGCTTCAATATCAGGTCAATGTACAGGAGTGGACGGAACAAGCGCCAAAGTATTAACCCTTGGCATGATGGCCATGGATCCATCTCCATCAATCCAGTTCTCCTACAAAGAGCCGGGAAAGGGAGCATGACATTTCCTTAGAGCTAAAAGACAACAGCCACAACCATCCCATTCCCAGCAACTTGGAAAGACTGGGGTTTGTCGCTCTGCGAGCACGTGAGAAGCCTGGAGATGGGCACACAAGGCGGAACTTTGGGCGGCTGACCTTTGCTTACAACTACGTCATCGGGGGAGAGCGCGGACGCAGTACCCCACCAGCAAAAATTATGCAGTCAAGATTCCCACGTTTGGGGAATTTGCAGGGGTCAGCACAACCAGAGTGCAATGGCTGAGCCTCGCCCTGGGTGAACCACCTTCTTGATCATGGTGTCTCCCCTGCCAGGTAAGTATGAGGTGTACTTGCCCAGCACTGGGTGGCTGTTCCCAGACACAGCTCTTTGGCCGATGGTGC
>NW_026704082.1:47500-55000 GCF_958295425.1 Solea solea
AGCACGTGAGAAGCCTGGAGATGGGCACACAAGGCGGAACTTTGGGCGGCTGACCTTTGCTTACAACTACGTCATCGGGGGAGAGCGCGGACGCAGTACCCCACCAGCAAAAATTATGCAGTCAAGATTCCCACGTTTGGGGAATTTGCAGGGGTCAGCACAACCAGAGTGCAATGGCTGAGCCTCGCCCTGGGTGAACCACCTTCTTGATCATGGTGTCTCCCCTGCCAGGTAAGTATGAGGTGTACTTGCCCAGCACTGGGTGGCGGTTCCCAGACACAGCTCTTTGGCCGATGGTGCAGGAAATGGATAGTCCCAGAGTCCAATGCCTTGACTCAGGTGCTCGTTAATGCTGTGCTGTGTTCAACTTCAACCTCCAGCACACATTGGAGAGGAAACACTCGACCTTTTCACTGGCATACCTGGCTGTCATTTCCTATAGATTCAGCAACAACTGGACCTGACGGCACCAACAGCAGCTTACCCATCTCGGTGTAGCTTCCAAATACTGGAATAGAGTGTAGCAGGTAGTGGCGATAAAGGCTCAAGTGCAGTGTGTTCGGAAGGCTGACTTTTGAGCCCCTCCACGAGCAGGGGGCCTTGCCTGGTCTATAAAAAGAGTCTGTGTCACCTGCCCGTCGGCTTGCGGCCACACCACCCTGAGCACGCCCGATCTCGTCTGATCTCGGAAGCTAAGCAGGATCGGGCCTGGTTAGTACTTGGATGGGAGACTGCCTGGGAATACCAGGTGCTGTAAGCTTTTACACTGCAGCACACTTTTACACTGCAGCACGCTTTGACACTGCTGCTTCCTTACAAGAAACGTGGGCTTGCAATTACGTTGACGCACGGGCACACGTTAATGTCCTTCCAGTTTCAGCCTTGCTTTGGTTTTCACAGAAAAAAAGAGAACGGTGCACCGTTCCTGGTGGCACTGCAATACCAGGTCAATGCAAGGAGTGAAGAGAGCAAGCCCCAGGTTTCACCGCCCAATGCTCAAAAATGCATTTAATATTTAATCCCCATATAGAGGACATATCAGATATTAAACTGATAAGAACAGATACTACACTTGATGCCAAGAAGCGATGGCCCGCCAGTGTCTGGGGCCAACTCAAGATCTTGGCGCACAAGTTACTTGTTGTGGTGCCATGTTTCTGAAGTGCGCATAACAAGGCTGCTGCCGATCACCTCCGCCCCCAGGTGATCTAAGTGCACCTCTGAGCCGTGACGGACAGCTGCTTGACATTTGACACACTCAAAGGGCGCAGCCATACAGCAAAGCCCACCAAAAATAACTTAAACTCTCGGACGTTCCTCTCCACGGAAGTCTTTAGTAAAAGGCGAAAGACTTGTGCATTTTGAAGAAAAACCAGAGTCGACATAGACCCTCTCCTTGAGAGCAGCCAAGGAGTCTATCCGCCGGAGTCACCACAGTCTCGGTCGGCCCGGCCGGCCACCTTGGGACAGCCTTTCTTCAACGTTTTTGGTTTGCCGGCCAATCAACCGCCCACATTTGACTGCATGTTTGGAAGCGCATTCTTACTGTTGGTTGTGTGCTGCAGTTTTCTATCAATCGCTGAGGCTGTGGCACATTCCTCGCTCCCGGGCACACCTCCAAGGTTTAGTGGTAGATGTGAGTGCATGAGCAAAGCAGCTCTGTGTCACACCGAGCAGTACAAACTGCCGGGCCGTTTCCCAGCTCCTCCGGGCTTCTGAAATGGTGAGCTGCTCCTGGCATCGCTTCAATATCAGGTCAATGTACAGGAGTGGACGGAACAAGCGCCAAAGTATTAACCCTTGGCATGATGGCCATGGATCCATCTCCAACAATCCAGTTCTCCTACAAAGAGCCGGGAAAGGGAGCATGACATTTCCTTAGAGCTAAAAGACAACACCCACAACCATCCCATTCCCAGCAACTTGGAAAGACTGGGGATGTCGCTCTGCGAGCACGTGAGAAGCCTGGAGATGGGCACACAAGGCGGAACTTTGGGCGGCTGACCTTTGCTTACAACTACGTCATCGGGGGAGAGCGCGGACGCAGTACCCCACCAGCAAAAATTATGCAGTCAAGATTCCCACGTTTGGGGAATTTGCAGGGGTCAGCACAACCAGAGTGCAATGGCTGAGCCTCGCCCTGGGTGAACCACCTTCTTGATCATGGTGTCTCCCCTGCCAGGTAAGTATGAGGTGTACTTGCCCAGCACTGGGTGGCTGTTCCCAGACACAGCTCTTTGGCCGATGGTGCAGGAAATGGATAGTCCCAGAGTCCAATGCCTTGACTCAGGTGCTCGTTAATGCTGTGCTGTGTTCAACTTCAACCTCCAGCACACATTGGAGAGGAAACACTCGACCTTTTCACTGGCATACCTGGCTGTCATTTCCTATAGATTCAGCAACAACTGGACCTGACGGCACCAACAGCAGCTTACCCATCTCGGTGTAGCTTCCAAATACTGGAATAGAGTGTAGCAGGTAGTGGCGATAAAGGCTCAAGTGCAGTGTGTTCGGAAGGCTGACTTTTGAGCCCCTCCACGAGCAGGGGGCCTTGCCTGGTCTATAAAAGGAGTCTGTGTCACCTGCCCGTCGGCTTGCGGCCACACCACCCTGAGCACGCCCGATCTCGTCTGATCTCGGAAGCTAAGCAGGGTCGGGCCTGGTTAGTACTTGGATGGGAGACTGCCTGGGAATACCAGGTGCTGTAAGCTTTTACACTGCAGCACACTTTTACACTGCAGCACGCTTTGACACTGCTGCTTCCTTACAAGAAACGTGGGCTTGCAATTACGTTGACGCACGGGCACACGTTAATGTCCTTCCAGTTTCAGCCTTGCTTTGGTTTTCACAGAAAAAAAGAGAACGGTGCACCGTTCCTGGTGGCACTGCAATACCAGGTCAATGCAAGGAGTGAAGAGAGCAAGCCCCAGGTTTCACCGCCCAATGCTCAAAAATGCATTTAATATTTAATCCCCATATAGAGGACATATCAGATATTAAACTGATAAGAACAGATACTACACTTGATCTTAGCCAAAAGGCCGAGAAGCGATGGCCCGCCAGTGTCTGGGGCCAACTCAAGATCTTGGCGCACAAGTTACTTGTTGTGGTGCCATGTTTCTGAAGTGCGCATAACAAAGGCTGCTGCCGATCACCTCCACCCCCAGGTGATCTAAGCGCACCTCTGAGCCGTGACGGACAGCTGCTTGACATTTGACACACTCAAAGGGCGCAGCCATACAGCAAAGCCCACCAAAAATAACTTAAACTCTCGGACGTTCCTCTCCACGGAAGTCTTTAGTAAAAGGCGAAAGACTTGTGCATTTTGAAGAAAAACCAGAGTCGACATAGCCCCTCTCCTTGAGAGCAGCCAAGGAGTCTATCCGCCGGAGTCACCACAGTCTCGGTCGGCCCGGCCGGCCACCTTGGGACAGCCTTTCTTCAACGTTTTTGGTTTGCCGGCCAATCAACCGCCCACATTTGACTGCATGTTTGGAAGCGCATTCTTACTGTTGGTTGTGTGCTGCAGTTTTCTATCAATCGCTGAGGCTGTGGCACACCTCCAAGGTTTAGTGGTAGATGTGAGTGCATGAGCAAAGCAGCTCTGTGTCACACCGAGCAGTACAAACTGCCGGGCCGTTTCCCAGCTCCTCCGGGCTTCTGAAATGGTGAGCTGCTCCTGGCATCGCTTCAATATCAGGTCAATGTACAGGAGTGGACGGAACAAGCGCCAAAGTATTAACCCTTGGCATGATGGCCATGGATCCATCTCCAACAATCCAGTTCTCCTACAAAGAGCCGGGAAAGGGAGCATGACATTTCCTTAGAGCTAAAAGACAACACCCACAACCATCCCATTCCCAGCAACTTGGAAAGACTGGGGATGTCGCTCTGCGAGCACGTGAGAAGCCTGGAGATGGGCACACAAGGCGGAACTTTGGGCGGCTGACCTTTGCTTACAACTACGTCATCGGGGGAGAGCGCGGACGCAGTACCCCACCAGCAAAAATTATGCAGTCAAGATTCCCACGTTTGGGGAATTTGCAGGGGTCAGCACAACCAGAGTGCAATGGCTGAGCCTCGCCCTGGGTGAACCACCTTCTTGATCATGGTGTCTCCCCTGCCAGGTAAGTATGAGGTGTACTTGCCCAGCACTGGGTGGCTGTTCCCAGACACAGCTCTTTGGCCGATGGTGCAGGAAATGGATAGTCCCAGAGTCCAATGCCTTGACTCAGGTGCTCGTTAATGCTGTGCTGTGTTCAACTTCAACCTCCAGCACACATTGGAGAGGAAACACTCGACCTTTTCACTGGCATACCTGGCTGTCATTTCCTATAGATTCAGCAACAACTGGACCTGACGGCACCAACAGCAGCTTACCCATCTCGGTGTAGCTTCCAAATACTGGAATAGAGTGTAGCAGGTAGTGGCGATAAAGGCTCAAGTGCAGTGTGTTCGGAAGGCTGACTTTTGAGCCCCTCCACGAGCAGGGGGCCTTGCCTGGTCTATAAAAGGAGTCTGTGTCACCTGCCCGTCGGCTTGCGGCCACACCACCCTGAGCACGCCCGATCTCGTCTGATCTCGGAAGCTAAGCAGGGTCGGGCCTGGTTAGTACTTGGATGGGAGACTGCCTGGGAATACCAGGTGCTGTAAGCTTTTACACTGCAGCACACTTTTACACTGCAGCACGCTTTGACACTGCTGCTTCCTTACAAGAAACGTGGGCTTGCAATTACGTTGACGCACGGGCACACGTTAATGTCCTTCCAGTTTCAGCCTTGCTTTGGTTTTCACAGAAAAAAAGAGAACGGTGCACCGTTCCTGGTGGCACTGCAATACCAGGTCAATGCAAGGAGTGAAGAGAGCAAGCCCCAGGTTTCACCGCCCAATGCTCAAAAATGCATTTAATATTTAATCCCCATATAGAGGACATATCAGATATTAAACTGATAAGAACAGATACTACACTTGATCTTAGCCAAAAGGCCGAGAAGCGATGGCCCGCCAGTGTCTGGGGCCAACTCAAGATCTTGGCGCACAAGTTACTTGTTGTGGTGCCATGTTTCTGAAGTGCGCATAACAAAGGCTGCTGCCGATCACCTCCACCCCCAGGTGATCTAAGCGCACCTCTGAGCCGTGACGGACAGCTGCTTGACATTTGACACACTCAAAGGGCGCAGCCATACAGCAAAGCCCACCAAAAATAACTTAAACTCTCGGACGTTCCTCTCCACGGAAGTCTTTAGTAAAAGGCGAAAGACTTGTGCATTTTGAAGAAAAACCAGAGTCGACATAGCCCCTCTCCTTGAGAGCAGCCAAGGAGTCTATCCGCCGGAGTCACCACAGTCTCGGTCGGCCCGGCCGGCCACCTTGGGACAGCCTTTCTTCAACGTTTTTGGTTTGCCGGCCAATCAACCGCCCACATTTGACTGCATGTTTGGAAGCGCATTCTTACTGTTGGTTGTGTGCTGCAGTTTTCTATCAATCGCTGAGGCTGTGGCACACCTCCAAGGTTTAGTGGTAGATGTGAGTGCATGAGCAAAGCAGCTCTGTGTCACACCGAGCAGTACAAACTGCCGGGCCGTTTCCCAGCTCCTCCGGGCTTCTGAAATGGTGAGCTGCTCCTGGCATCGCTTCAATATCAGGTCAATGTACAGGAGTGGACGGAACAAGCGCCAAAGTATTAACCCTTGGCATGATGGCCATGGATCCATCTCCAACAATCCAGTTCTCCTACAAAGAGCCGGGAAAGGGAGCATGACATTTCCTTAGAGCTAAAAGACAACACCCACAACCATCCCATTCCCAGCAACTTGGAAAGACTGGGGATGTCGCTCTGCGAGCACGTGAGAAGCCTGGAGATGGGCACACAAGGCGGAACTTTGGGCGGCTGACCTTTGCTTACAACTACGTCATCGGGGGAGAGCGCGGACGCAGTACCCCACCAGCAAAAATTATGCAGTCAAGATTCCCACGTTTGGGGAATTTGCAGGGGTCAGCACAACCAGAGTGCAATGGCTGAGCCTCGCCCTGGGTGAACCACCTTCTTGATCATGGTGTCTCCCCTGCCAGGTAAGTATGAGGTGTACTTGCCCAGCACTGGGTGGCTGTTCCCAGACACAGCTCTTTGGCCGATGGTGCAGGAAATGGATAGTCCCAGAGTCCAATGCCTTGACTCAGGTGCTCGTTAATGCTGTGCTGTGTTCAACTTCAACCTCCAGCACACATTGGAGAGGAAACACTCGACCTTTTCACTGGCATACCTGGCTGTCATTTCCTATAGATTCAGCAACAACTGGACCTGACGGCACCAACAGCAGCTTACCCATCTCGGTGTAGCTTCCAAATACTGGAATAGAGTGTAGCAGGTAGTGGCGATAAAGGCTCAAGTGCAGTGTGTTCGGAAGGCTGACTTTTGAGCCCCTCCACGAGCAGGGGGCCTTGCCTGGTCTATAAAAGGAGTCTGTGTCACCTGCCCGTCGGCTTGCGGCCACACCACCCTGAGCACGCCCGATCTCGTCTGATCTCGGAAGCTAAGCAGGGTCGGGCCTGGTTAGTACTTGGATGGGAGACTGCCTGGGAATACCAGGTGCTGTAAGCTTTTACACTGCAGCACACTTTTACACTGCAGCACGCTTTGACACTGCTGCTTCCTTACAAGAAACGTGGGCTTGCAATTACGTTGACGCACGGGCACACGTTAATGTCCTTCCAGTTTCAGCCTTGCTTTGGTTTTCACAGAAAAAAAGAGAACGGTGCACCGTTCCTGGTGGCACTGCAATACCAGGTCAATGCAAGGAGTGAAGAGAGCAAGCCCCAGGTTTCACCGCCCAATGCTCAAAAATGCATTTAATATTTAATCCCCATATAGAGGACATATCAGATATTAAACTGATAAGAACAGATACTACACTTGATCTTAGCCAAAAGGCCGAGAAGCGATGGCCCGCCAGTGTCTGGGGCCAACTCAAGATCTTGGCGCACAAGTTACTTGTTGTGGTGCCATGTTTCTGAAGTGCGCATAACAAAGGCTGCTGCCGATCACCTCCACCCCCAGGTGATCTAAGCGCACCTCTGAGCCGTGACGGACAGCTGCTTGACATTTGACACACTCAAAGGGCGCAGCCATACAGCAAAGCCCACCAAAAATAACTTAAACTCTCGGACGTTCCTCTCCACGGAAGTCTTTAGTAAAAGGCGAAAGACTTGTGCATTTTGAAGAAAAACCAGAGTCGACATAGCCCCTCTCCTTGAGAGCAGCCAAGGAGTCTATCCGCCGGAGTCACCACAGTCTCGGTCGGCCCGGCCGGCCACCTTGGGACAGCCTTTCTTCAACGTTTTTGGTTTGCCGGCCAATCAACCGCCCACATTTGACTGCATGTTTGGAAGCGCATTCTTACTGTTGGTTGTGTGCTGCAGTTTTCTATCAATCGCTGAGGCTGTGGCACACCTCCAAGGTTTAGTGGTAGATGTGAGTGCATGAGCAAAGCAGCTCTGTGT
>NW_026704082.1:62500-97500 GCF_958295425.1 Solea solea
GACAACACCCACAACCATCCCATTCCCAGCAACTTGGAAAGACTGGGGATGTCGCTCTGCGAGCACGTGAGAAGCCTGGAGATGGGCACACAAGGCGGAACTTTGGGCGGCTGACCTTTGCTTACAACTACGTCATCGGGGGAGAGCGCGGACGCAGTACCCCACCAGCAAAAATTATGCAGTCAAGATTCCCACGTTTGGGGAATTTGCAGGGGTCAGCACAACCAGAGTGCAATGGCTGAGCCTCGCCCTGGGTGAACCACCTTCTTGATCATGGTGTCTCCCCTGCCAGGTAAGTATGAGGTGTACTTGCCCAGCACTGGGTGGCTGTTCCCAGACACAGCTCTTTGGCCGATGGTGCAGGAAATGGATAGTCCCAGAGTCCAATGCCTTGACTCAGGTGCTCGTTAATGCTGTGCTGTGTTCAACTTCAACCTCCAGCACACATTGGAGAGGAAACACTCGACCTTTTCACTGGCATACCTGGCTGTCATTTCCTATAGATTCAGCAACAACTGGACCTGACGGCACCAACAGCAGCTTACCCATCTCGGTGTAGCTTCCAAATACTGGAATAGAGTGTAGCAGGTAGTGGCGATAAAGGCTCAAGTGCAGTGTGTTCGGAAGGCTGACTTTTGAGCCCCTCCACGAGCAGGGGGCCTTGCCTGGTCTATAAAAGGAGTCTGTGTCACCTGCCCGTCGGCTTACGGCCACACCACCCTGAGCACGCCCGATCTCGTCTGATCTCGGAAGCTAAGCAGGGTCGGGCCTGGTTAGTACTTGGATGGGAGACTGCCTGGGAATACCAGGTGCTGTAAGCTTTTACACTGCAGCACACTTTTACACTGCAGCACGCTTTTACACTGCTGCTTCCTTACAAGAAACGTGGGCTTGCAATTACGTTGACGCACGGGCACACGTTAATGTCCTTCCAGTTTCAGCCTTGCTTTGGTTTTCACAGAAAAAAAGAGAACGGTGCACCGTTCCTGGTGGCACTGCAATACCAGGTCAATGCAAGGAGTGAAGAGAGCAAGCCCCAGGTTTCACCGCCCAATGCTCAAAAATGCATTTAATATTTAATCCCCATATGAAATATCAGATATTAAACTGATAAGAACAGATACTGCGAGTCATGAACTGTCCGGGGCGGTAACGTATTGTGTCACTTCCTGTGCTTCCACTGGTGTTACGCTGTGTGCCTTCTGCGCTCTCTGCGGTTTTCTATCTACTGGAACGATCGACTGTTCTAACTGAACAAACGCTCGTTTTTATTACTAATACTAGTACTAAGACTAATATTCTCACCCACTACTTTTGTTCAAACTCTATCGTTTACGTAGATCACGTACGGTGTTTCTCTCTCTGCTAGCGTAAAGTTAGCTTAGCAGCGATGGCTTCTCTCTCTCCCTCTCCCTCTCCTTCTCTCTCCTGTGTTGTGTGCCACATGTTTAGCTACTCCTCTGCCTCCTTTAGCGATAAAAGTACTTGTAAAAAATGTAGCTTGCTGGCTAGGTTGGAGGCGAGGCTTAGTGAAGTAGAAACTCGGCTCCGCACCATAGAAGCTAAATCAGTTAGCCACTCCCCAGTAGTCGGTGCGGACCACATAGCATTAGCTCCCTCAGCAGCTCCCGTGCAGCCGGGAGACAAACAGGGCAGCTGGGTGACTGTCCGCAGTAAGAGGCGTAGTGTTAAGCCTAAGAGTCCTGTCCACCACCAACCTGTTCACACCTCAAACAAGTTTTCCCCTCTCAGCACCACACAGACTGAGAAACCAACTCTGGTGATTGGTGATTCCATCCTGAGGAACGTGAAAATAGCGACGCCAGCGACCACAGTCAAGTGTTTTCCCGGGGCCAGAGCGGGCGACATAGAATCTTATCTGAAACTGCTGGCTACAGATAAACGTACATTCAGTAAAGTTATTATTCACGTCGGCAGTAATGACACCCGATTACGCCAATCGGAGGTCACGAAAGTTAATGTTAAGTCTGTGTGTAGGTACGCACAATCTATGTCGGACAACGTAATTTTCTCTGGTCCTTTGCCCAATGTAACCAGTGATGACATGTATAGCCGCATGTCATCATTCAATCGCTGGCTGTCGAGGTGGTGTCCAGAAAACAACATTGGGTTTTTAGATAACTGGCAAAACTTCTGGGGGAAACCTGGTCTCATGAAGAGAGACGGCGTCCATCCTACTTTGGATGGAGCAGCTCTCTTATCTAGCAGCTTAGAGCATTTTATTAGAAACCCATGACAAACCAGAGTTGAGACCAGGACACAGAGTTGCAGTCTTTCATGCTTCTCTGTGCTTCTTTACGAGCAGTCACCAATTAAAAACCCCATAGAGACTGTGTCTGTCCCTCGACCTACTAAAGTAAAAACTAAAGTAAATAAAGTAAATAAAGTAAATAAATCAATAACAAACAGAAGAGGAGTTAGACATTCTAACTTAATAAAGATTAATACTAACAATAAAATAGAGTCAAATAATACCACTTTTAAATGTGGACTATTAAATATTAGGTCTCTCTCCTCAAAATCTGTTTTAATAAATGATCTCATTTCTGACAACTGTATTGATTTATTCTGTGTAACTGAAACTTGGTTACATGAAGAAGATTACGTTAGTCTAAATGAGTCAACTCCACCCACTCATGCTAATACCCATATTCCTAGAAGCTCAGGCCGAGGAGGAGGTGTAGCAGCCATTTTTAATACTAGATTATTAATCAATCCCAAACCCAAACTAGGATATTCATCGTTTGAAAGCCTTATTCTTAATCTAGCTCATCCTAGTTGGAAATCACAAAAACCAGTTATGATAGTCACAGTTTATCGTCCACCTGCTCCTTATTCAGAGTTCCTATCAGAGTTCTCTGAGTTCTTATCTGAGTTGGTGCTTAAGACGGATAAAATCATAATTGTAGGGGATTTCAACATCCATGTAGATGTTGACCGTGATAGTCTTAGCTGCGCATTTAACTCGCTGTTGGAATCAATAGGTTTTATTCAACACGTTAATAAACCAACTCATTACCTTAATCACACCCTCGACCTTGTTTTAACTTATGGTATTGATATTGATAACTTAAACATAGTTCCTCAAAACCCTCTCCTTACTGATCATTATTTACTCACATTTAATTGTACAATAATGAACTACAATAACATAAATAAGAAATACAGCTACAGCCGGTGCCTGTCTGATAATAATATTAATACATTCAAAGAGACAGTGCAACCTTTATTTAACTCGGTGCCATATGTCAGTACATCTGAAGGTACCGTTTGTGATTTTACCCCCGCCCTCATAGATAACCTTGTTGATAGTACAGCGGCCTCACTGCGTACTACATTAGATTGTGTTGCCCCTCTGAAAAAGAAGGTGGTGAATCAGATGAGACGAGCACCATGGTTTAACTCCAATACTCGTGCTCTTAAACAGGGGTTACGTAGATTAGAAAGAAAATGGCGTTCCAATAACCTAGAGGAATTTTATATAGCCTGGAAAGATGGTTTTGTAGCTTACAAAAAAGCCCTACACAAAGCTAGAGCTGCCTATTATTCTTCTCTAATTGAAGAAAATAAGAATAATCATAGATTTCTTTTCAGCACTGTAGCCAGGCTGACACAGAGCCACAGCTCCACTGAACCATCTATTCCTTTAACACTGAGCAGTGATGACTTTATGAACTTTTTTGTGAATAAAATAACATCAATAAGAATAAATATTGATCATCTCCTCCCTCATATTGGGACTGACTCATCTTTTAGCACAAGAGCTTTAGAAGCACCAGGTGCACATTTAGACAGTTTCTCCCCTATAGATCTCCCTGAATTAACATCATTAGTTTCATCATCTAAGCCATCAACCTGTCAGTTAGATCCTATCCCCACCAAACTGTTTAAAGATGTCTTTCCTTTAATTAACAGCTCTATATTAACTCAAATTAATCTATCCTTATTAACTGGATATGTGCCCCAAACGTTTAAAATAGCAGTTATTAAACCCCTTCTCAAAAAAGCGACCCTTGACCCAGACATTTTAGCTAACTACCGACCTATATCTAATCTTCCCTTTGTTTCTAAAATCTTAGAAAAAGTAGTTGCTAATCAACTATGTGAATATTTGCGCATTAATGGCCTGTTTGAAGATTTTCAGTCAGGTTTTAGATTAAACCATAGCACAGAAACAGCACTAGTTAAAGTTAGTAATGATCTTCTCTTGGCTTCTGATAATGGTCTAGTCTCTTTACTTGTCCTGTTGGATCTTAGTGCTGCATTTGACACCATAGATCATAATATTCTACTGCAGAGACTGGAGCAGACTCTTGGTATCACAGGTGCTGCCCTCTGCTGGTTTAAATCATACTTATCTGATAGATTCCAGTTTGTTCATGTTAATGATAAAGCCTCACTTCAAACTAAAGTTAATTGTGGAGTTCCACAAGGCTCAGTGCTTGGGCCTATACTTTTTACCTTATATATGCTTCCTCTAGGGAACATTATTAGAAAGCACAACATACATTTTCATTGTTATGCAGATGACACACAGCTTTATTTATCAATGAGGCCGGATGAAATAAATCAGGTTGTTCAACTCCAGGAATGTCTCAGAGACATTAAGTCCTGGATGACCTGTAACTTTCTACTTTTAAACTCAGAAAAAACTGAGGTCATTATACTCGGCCCTAAACACCTCAGAGAAAAACTTTCCGATCACATTGTCACTTTAGATGACATCACCCTGGCTTCCAGTTCCACTGTGAGGAACCTTGGAGTTACTTTTGACCAGGAAATGTCATTTGACTCACACATTAAACTAATTTCCAGAACAGCCTTCTTCCACCTGCGGAACATTAAGAAAATTAGAAACATTCTGTCTTTACGGGATGCTGAAAAACTAGTTCATGCTTTTGTTACATCTAGATTAGATTACTGTAACTCCTTATTATCAGGATGTTCCAACAAGTCTGTTAGAACCCTTCAGTTAATTCAAAATGCTGCAGCACGAGTTCTGACAGGAACTAGAAAGAGAGACCATATAACTCCAGTGTTAGCTTCTCTACACTGGCTCCCTGTACAGTTTAGAATTAAATTTAAAATCCTCCTCCTCACGTACAAAGCACTTAATGGTCAGGCCCCTTCATACCTGAAAAACTTAGTCTTACCTTATCGCCCTAATAGACCACTTAGGTCACAAAATACAGGCTTACTTGTGGTTCCTAGAGTCTGCAAGAGCAGAATGGGAGGCAGAGCCTTTAGTTACCAGGCCCCTCTCCTGTGGAACCAGCTCCCAATGATAGTTCGGGGGGCGGACACTCTCTCTGTATTTAAAGTTAAACTTAAAACTTTCCTTTTTGATAAAGCTTATAGTTAGAGCTGGTTCAGGGAAACCTGGACCAGCTCTTAGTTATGCTGCTATAGAACTAGACTGCTGGGGGATTTTTTATCTGTGGTGCACGCACATTCACTCTCTCACACTCAGGATATGATTTTGACTTTTTATATGTCATTAACCTTGTCTCTTTCTCTCCCTAGTTTGTGTATTTCCTTCCTTCCCTCTCTCTCTCTCTCTCTGTATTCTCATCATGCAGGTTGCGGGACCAAGATCCAGTTTTCGAGGCTACCCACATCATCACCATTATTATTGTGCTATAATTAAAAAGTCAATATCATTAATTGTATTAACTTGTAACTTGATACAGTTGTTGTGTATCTGCTCCTGGTCTCTCTCTCTCTTCTGTCTCTACCTCATCTCCCTCTTGTCCTTTCTCTCCCCCCTCCCCTTTCTGTCCTCCACCTCTCCTCTGTCCCCGATTTTCCTTTCACCCCAACCGGTCGAGGCAGATGACTGCACATTTCTGAGCCTGGTTCTGCCAGAGATTTCTTCCTGTTAAGAGGGAGTTTTTTCTCTCCACTGATGCCTAGTGCTTGCTCATTGTGTGAACTGTTGGGGTTCTCTGCTCTCTTTGATGTTGTCTATGTACAGTGCCCTGAGATAATGTATGTTATGATTTGGCGCTATACAAATAAAATTGAATTGAATTGAATTGAATACTACACTTGATCTTAGCCAAAAGGCCGAGAAGCGATGGCCCGCCAGTGTCTGGGGCCAACTCTAGATCTTGGCGCACAAGTTACTTTTTGTGGTGCCATGTTTCTGAAGTGCGCATAACAAAGGCTGCTGCCGATCACCTCCGCCCCCAGGTGATCTAAGTGCACCTCTGAGCCGTGACGGACAGCTGCTTGACATTTGACACACTCAAAGGGCGCAGCCATACAGCAAAGCCCACCAAAAATAACTTAAACTCTCGGACGTTCCTCTCCACGGAAGTCTTTAGTAAAAGGCGAAAGACTTGTGCATTTTGAAGAAAAACCAGAGTCGACATAGACCCTCTCCTTGAGAGCAGCCAAGGAGTCTATCCGCCGGAGTCACCACAGTCTCGGTCGGCCCGGCCGGCCACCTTGGGACAGCCTTTCTTCAACGTTTTTGGTTTGCCGGCCAATCAACCGCCCACATTTGACTGCATGTTTGGAAGCGCATTCTTACTGTTGGTTGTGTGCTGCAGTTTTCTATCAATCGCTGAGGCTGTGGCACATTCCTCGCTCCCGGGCACACCTCCAAGGTTTAGTGGTAGATGTGAGTGCATGAGCAAAGCAGCTCTGTGTCACACCGAGCAGTACAAACTGCCGGGCCGTTTCCCAGCTCCTCCGGGCTTCTGAAATGGTGAGCTGCTCCTGGCATCGCTTCAATATCAGGTCAATGTACAGGAGTGGACGGAACAAGCGCCAAAGTATTAACCCTTGGCATGATGGCCATGGATCCATCTCCATCAATCCAGTTCTCCTACAAAGAGCCGGGAAAGGGAGCATGACATTTCCTTAGAGCTAAAAGACAACACCCACAACCATCCCATTCCCAGCAACTTGGAAAGACTGGGGATGTCGCTCTGCGAGCACGTGAGAAGCCTGGAGATGGGCACACAAGGCGGAACTTTGGGCGGCTGACCTTTGCTTACAACTACGTCATCGGGGGAGAGCGCGGACGCAGTACCCCACCAGCAAAAATTATGCAGTCAAGATTCCCACGTTTGGGGAATTTGCAGGGGTCAGCACAACCAGAGTGCAATGGCTGAGCCTCGCCCTGGGTGAACCACCTTCTTGATCATGGTGTCTCCCCTGCCAGGTAAGTATGAGGTGTACTTGCCCAGCACTGGGTGGCTGTTCCCAGACACAGCTCTTTGGCCGATGGTGCAGGAAATGGATAGTCCCAGAGTCCAATGCCTTGACTCAGGTGCTCGTTAATGCTGTGCTGTGTTCAACTTCAACCTCCAGCACACATTGGAGAGGAAACACTCGACCTTTTCACTGGCATACCTGGCTGTCATTTCCTATAGATTCAGCAACAACTGGACCTGACGGCACCAACAGCAGCTTACCCATCTCGGTGTAGCTTCCAAATACTGGAATAGAGTGTAGCAGGTAGTGGCGATAAAGGCTCAAGTGCAGTGTGTTCGGAAGGCTGACTTTTGAGCCCCTCCACGAGCAGGGGGCCTTGCCTGGTCTATAAAAGGAGTCTGTGTCACCTGCCCGTCGGCTTACGGCCACACCACCCTGAGCACGCCCGATCTCGTCTGATCTCGGAAGCTAAGCAGGGTCGGGCCTGGTTAGTACTTGGATGGGAGACTGCCTGGGAATACCAGGTGCTGTAAGCTTTTACACTGCAGCACACTTTTACACTGCAGCACGCTTTTACACTGCTGCTTCCTTACAAGAAACGTGGGCTTGCAATTACGTTGACGCACGGGCACACGTTAATGTCCTTCCAGTTTCAGCCTTGCTTTGGTTTTCACAGAAATAAAGAGAACGGTGCACCGTTCCTGGTGGCACTGCAATACCAGGTCAATGCAAGGAGTGAAGAGAGCAAGCCCCAGGTTTCACCGCCCAATGCTCAAAAATGCATTTAATATTTAATCCCCATATAGAGGACATATGAGATATTAAACTGATAAGAACAGATACTACACTTGATCTTAGCCAAAAGGCCGAGAAGCGATGGCCCGCCAGTGTCTGGGGCCAACTCAAGATCTTGGCGCACAAGTTACTTGTTGTGGTGCCATGTTTCTGAAGTGCGCATTACAAAGGCTGCTGCCGATCACCTCCGCCCCCAGGTGATCTAAGTGCACCTCTGAGCCGTGACGGACAGCTGCTTGACATTTGACACACTCAAAGGGCGCAGCCATACAGCAAAGCCCACCAAAAATAACTTAAACTCTCGGACGTTCCTCTCCACGTAAGTCTTTAGTAAAAGGCGAAAGACTTGTGCATTTTGAAGAAAAACCAGAGTCGACATAGACCCTCTCCTTGAGATCAGCCAAGGAGTCTATCCGCCGGAGTCACCACAGTCTCGGTCGGCCCGGCCGGCCACCTTGGGACAGCCTTTCTTCAACGTTTTTGGTTTGCCGGCCAATCAACCGCCCACATTTGACTGCATGTTTGGAAGCGCATTCTTACTGTTGGTTGTGTGCTGCAGTTTTCTATCAATCGCTGAGGCTGTGGCACATTCCTCGCTCCCGGGCACACCTCCAAGGTTTAGTGGTAGATGTGAGTGCATGAGCAAAGCAGCTCTGTGTCACACCGAGCAGTACAAACTGCCGGGCCGTTTCCCAGCTCCTCCGGGCTTCTGAAATGGTGAGCTGCTCCTGGCATCGCTTCAATATCAGGTCAATGTACAGGAGTGGACGGAACAAGCGCCAAAGTATTAACCCTTGGCATGATGGCCATGGATCCATCTCCAACAATCCAGTTCTCCTACAAAGAGCCGGGAAAGGGAGCATGACATTTCCTTAGAGCTAAAAGACAACACCCACAACCATCCCATTCCCAGCAACTTGGAAAGACAGGGGATGTCGCTCTGCGAGCACGTGAGAAGCCTGGAGATGGGCACACAAGGCGGAACTTTGGGCGGCTGACCTTTGCTTACAACTACGTCATCGGGGGAGAGCGCGGACGCAGTACCCCACCAGCAAAAATTATGCAGTCAAGATTCCCACGTTTGGGGAATTTGCAGGGGTCAGCACAACCAGAGTGCAATGGCTGAGCCTCGCCCTGGGTGAACCACCTTCTTGATCATGGTGTCTCCCCTGCCAGGTAAGTATGAGGTGTACTTGCCCAGCACTGGGTGGCTGTTCCCAGACACAGCTCTTTGGCCGATGGTGCAGGAAATGGATAGTCCCAGAGTCCAATGCCTTGACTCAGGTGCTCGTTAATGCTGTGCTGTGTTCAACTTCAACCTCCAGCACACATTGGAGAGGAAACACTCGACCTTTTCACTGGCATACCTGGCTGTCATTTCCTATAGATTCAGCAACAACTGGACCTGACGGCACCAACAGCAGCTTACCCATCTCGGTGTAGCTTCCAAATACTGGAATAGAGTGTAGCAGGTAGTGGCGATAAAGGCTCAAGTGCAGTGTGTTCGGAAGGCTGACTTTTGAGCCCCTCCACGAGCAGGGGGCCTTGCCTGGTCTATAAAAGGAGTCTGTGTCACCTGCCCGTCGGCTTACGGCCACACCACCCTGAGCACGCCCGATCTCGTCTGATCTCGGAAGCTAAGCAGGGTCGGGCCTGGTTAGTACTTGGATGGGAGACTGCCTGGGAATACCAGGTGCTGTAAGCTTTTACACTGCAGCACACTTTTACACTGCAGCACGCTTTTACACTGCTGCTTCCTTACAAGAAACGTGGGCTTGCAATTACGTTGACGCACGGGCACACGTTAATGTCCTTCCAGTTTCAGCCTTGCTTTGGTTTTCACAGAAATAAAGAGAACGGTGCACCGTTCCTGGTGGCACTGCAATACCAGGTCAATGCAAGGAGTGAAGAGAGCAAGCCCCAGGTTTCACCGCCCAATGCTCAAAAATGCATTTAATATTTAATCCCCATATAGAGGACATATGAGATATTAAACTGATAAGAACAGATACTACACTTGATCTTAGCCAAAAGGCCGAGAAGCGATGGCCCGCCAGTGTCTGGGGCCAACTCAAGATCTTGGCGCACAAGTTACTTGTTGTGGTGCCATGTTTCTGAAGTGCGCATTACAAAGGCTGCTGCCGATCACCTCCGCCCCCAGGTGATCTAAGTGCACCTCTGAGCCGTGACGGACAGCTGCTTGACATTTGACACACTCAAAGGGCGCAGCCATACAGCAAAGCCCACCAAAAATAACTTAAACTCTCGGACGTTCCTCTCCACGTAAGTCTTTAATAAAAGGCGAAAGACTTGTGCATTTTGAAGAAAAACCAGAGTCGACATAGACCCTCTCCTTGAGATCAGCCAAGGAGTCTATCCGCCGGAGTCACCACAGTCTCGGTCGGCCCGGCCGGCCACCTTGGGACAGCCTTTCTTCAACGTTTTTGGTTTGCCGGCCAATCAACCGCCCACATTTGACTGCATGTTTGGAAGCGCATTCTTACTGTTGGTTGTGTGCTGCAGTTTTCTATCAATCGCTGAGGCTGTGGCACATTCCTCGCTCCCGGGCACACCTCCAAGGTTTAGTGGTAGATGTGAGTGCATGAGCAAAGCAGCTCTGTGTCACACCGAGCAGTACAAACTGCCGGGCCGTTTCCCAGCTCCTCCGGGCTTCTGAAATGGTGAGCTGCTCCTGGCATCGCTTCAATATCAGGTCAATGTACAGGAGTGGACGGAACAAGCGCCAAAGTATTAACCCTTGGCATGATGGCCATGGATCCATCTCCAACAATCCAGTTCTCCTACAAAGAGCCGGGAAAGGGAGCATGACATTTCCTTAGAGCTAAAAGACAACACCCACAACCATCCCATTCCCAGCAACTTGGAAAGACAGGGGATGTCGCTCTGCGAGCACGTGAGAAGCCTGGAGATGGGCACACAAGGCGGAACTTTGGGCGGCTGACCTTTGCTTACAACTACGTCATCGGGGGAGAGCGCGGACGCAGTACCCCACCAGCAAAAATTATGCAGTCAAGATTCCCACGTTTGGGGAATTTGCAGGGGTCAGCACAACCAGAGTGCAATGGCTGAGCCTCGCCCTGGGTGAACCACCTTCTTGATCATGGTGTCTCCCCTGCCAGGTAAGTATGAGGTGTACTTGCCCAGCACTGGGTGGCTGTTCCCAGACACAGCTCTTTGGCCGATGGTGCAGGAAATGGATAGTCCCAGAGTCCAATGCCTTGACTCAGGTGCTCGTTAATGCTGTGCTGTGTTCAACTTCAACCTCCAGCACACATTGGAGAGGAAACACTCGACCTTTTCACTGGCATACCTGGCTGTCATTTCCTATAGATTCAGCAACAACTGGACCTGACGGCACCAACAGCAGCTTACCCATCTCGGTGTAGCTTCCAAATACTGGAATAGAGTGTAGCAGGTAGTGGCGATAAAGGCTCAAGTGCAGTGTGTTCGGAAGGCTGACTTTTGAGCCCCTCCACGAGCAGGGGGCCTTGCCTGGTCTATAAAAGGAGTCTGTGTCACCTGCCCGTCGGCTTGCGGCCACACCACCCTGAGCACGCCCGATCTCGTCTGATCTCGGAAGCTAAGCAGGGTCGGGCCTGGTTAGTACTTGGATGGGAGACTGCCTGGGAATACCAGGTGCTGTAAGCTTTTACACTGCAGCACACTTTTACACTGCAGCACGCTTTGACACTGCTGCTTCCTTACAAGAAACGTGGGCTTGCAATTACGTTGACGCACGGGCACACGTTAATGTCCTTCCAGTTTCAGCCTTGCTTTGGTTTTCACAGAAAAAAAGAGAACGGTGCACCGTTCCTGGTGGCACTGCAATACCAGGTCAATGCAAGGAGTGAAGAGAGCAAGCCCCAGGTTTCACCGCCCAATGCTCAAAAATGCATTTAATATTTAATCCCCATATAGAGGACATATCAGATATTAAACTGATAAGAACAGATACTACACTTGATCTTAGCCAAAAGGCCGAGAAGCGATGGCCCGCCAGTGTCTGGGGCCAACTCAAGATCTTGGCGCACAAGTTACTTGTTGTGGTGCCATGTTTCTGAAGTGCGCATTACAAAGGCTGCTGCCGATCACCTCCGCCCCCAGGTGATCTAAGTGCACCTCTGAGCCGTGACGGACAGCTGCTTGACATTTGACACACTCAAAGGGCGCAGCCATACAGCAAAGCCCACCAAAAATAACTTAAACTCTCGGACGTTCCTCTCCACGGAAGTCTTTAGTAAAAGGCGAAAGACTTGTGCATTTTGAAGAAAAACCAGAGTCGACATAGACCCTCTCCTTGAGAGCAGCCAAGGAGTCTATCCGCCGGAGTCACCACAGTCTCGGTCGGCCCGGCCGGCCACCTTGGGACAGCCTTTCTTCAACGTTTTTGGTTTGCCGGCCAATCAACCGCCCACATTTGACTGCATGTTTGGAAGCGCATTCTTACTGTTGGTTGTGTGCTGCAGTTTTCTATCAATCGCTGAGGCTGTGGCACATTCCTCGCTCCCGGGCACACCTCCAAGGTTTAGTGGTAGATGTGAGTGCATGAGCAAAGCAGCTCTGTGTCACACCGAGCAGTACAAACTGCCGGGCCGTTTCCCAGCTCCTCCGGGCTTCTGAAATGGTGAGCTGCTCCTGGCATCGCTTCAATATCAGGTCAATGTACAGGAGTGGACGGAACAAGCGCCAAAGTATTAACCCTTGGCATGATGGCCATGGATCCATCTCCAACAATCCAGTTCTCCTACAAAGAGCCGGGAAAGGGAGCATGACATTTCCTTAGAGCTAAAAGACAACACCCACAACCATCCCATTCCCAGCAACTTGGAAAGACAGGGGATGTCGCTCTGCGAGCACGTGAGAAGCCTGGAGATGGGCACACAAGGCGGAACTTTGGGCGGCTGACCTTTGCTTACAACTACGTCATCGGGGGAGAGCGCGGACGCAGTACCCCACCAGCAAAAATTATGCAGTCAAGATTCCCACGTTTGGGGAATTTGCAGGGGTCAGCACAACCAGAGTGCAATGGCTGAGCCTCGCCCTGGGTGAACCACCTTCTTGATCATGGTGTCTCCCCTGCCAGGTAAGTATGAGGTGTACTTGCCCAGCACTGGGTGGCGGTTCCCAGACACAGCTCTTTGGCCGATGGTGCAGGAAATGGATAGTCCCAGAGTCCAATGCCTTGACTCAGGTGCTCGTTAATGCTGTGCTGTGTTCAACTTCAACCTCCAGCACACATTGGAGAGGAAACACTCGACCTTTTCACTGGCATACCTGGCTGTCATTTCCTATAGATTCAGCAACAACTGGACCTGACGGCACCAACAGCAGCTTACCCATCTCGGTGTAGCTTCCAAATACTGGAATAGAGTGTAGCAGGTAGTGGCGATAAAGGCTCAAGTGCAGTGTGTTCGGAAGGCTGACTTTTGAGCCCCTCCACGAGCAGGGGGCCTTGCCTGGTCTATAAAAGGAGTCTGTGTCACCTGCCCGTCGGCTTACGGCCACACCACCCTGAGCACGCCCGATCTCGTCTGATGTCGGAAGCTAAGCAGGGTCGGGCCTGGTTAGTACTTGGATGGGAGACTTGCCTGGGAATACCAGGTGCTGTAAGCTTTTACACTGCAGCACGCTTTTACACTGCTGCTTCCTTACAAGAAACGTGGGCTTGCAATTACGTTGACGCACGGGCACACGTTAATGTCCTTCCAGTTTCAGCCTTGCTTTGGTTTTCACAGAAAAAAAGAGAACGGTGCACCGTTCCTGGTGGCACTGCAATACCAGGTCAATGCAAGGAGTGAAGAGAGCAAGCCCCAGGTTTCACCGCCCAATGCTCAAAAATGCATTTAATATTTAATCCCCATATAGAGGACATATCAGGTATGAAACTGATTAGAACAGATACTACACTTGATCTTAGCCAAAAGGCCGAGAAGCGATGGCCCGCCAGTGTCTTGGGCCAACTCAAGATCTTGGCACACAAGTTACTTGTTGTGGTCCCATGTTTCTGAAGTGCGCATAACAAAGGCTGCTGCCGATCACCTCCGCCCCCAGGTGATCTAAGCGCACCTCTGAGCCGTGACGGACAGCTGCTTGACATTTGACACACTCAAAGGGCGCAGCCATACAGCAAAGCCCACCAAAAATAACTTAAACTCTCAGACGTTCCTCTCCACGGAAGTCTTTAGTAAAAGGCGAAAGACTTGTGCATTTTGAAGAAAAACCAGAGTCGAAATAGCCCCTCTCCTTGAGAGCAGCCAAGGAGTCTATCCGCCGGAGTCACCACAGTCTCGGTCGGCCCGGCCGGCCACCTTGGGACAGCCTTTCTTCAACGTTTTTGGTTTGCCGGCCAATCAACCGCCCACATTTGACTGCATGTTTGGAAGCGCATTCTTACTGTTGGTTGTGTGCTGCAGTTTTCTATCAATCGCTGAGGCTGTGGTACATTCCTCCAAGGTTTAGTGGTAGATGTGAGTGCATGAGCAAAGCAGCTCTGTGTCACACCGAGCAGTACAAACTGCCGGGCCGTTTCCCAGCTCCTCCGGGCTTCTGAAATGGTGAGCTGCTCCTGGCATCGCTTCAATATCAGGTCAATGTACAGGAGTGGACGGAACAAGCGCCAAAGTATTAACCCTTGGCATGATGGCCATGGATCCATCTCCAACAATCCAGTTCTCCTACAAAGAGCCGGGAAAGGGAGCATGACATTTCCTTAGAGCTAAAAGACAACACCCACAACCATCCCATTCCCAGCAACTTGGAAAGACAGGGGATGTCGCTCTGCGAGCACGTGAGAAGCCTGGAGATGGGCACACAAGGCGGAACTTTGGGCGGCTGACCTTTGCTTACAACTACGTCATCGGGGGAGAGCGCGGACGCAGTACCCCACCAGCAAAAATTATGCAGTCAAGATTCCCACGTTTGGGGAATTTGCAGGGGTCAGCACAACCAGAGTGCAATGGCTGAGCCTCGCCCTGGGTGAACCACCTTCTTGATCATGGTGTCTCCCCTGCCAGGTAAGTATGAGGTGTACTTGCCCAGCACTGGGTGGCGGTTCCCAGACACAGCTCTTTGGCCGATGGTGCAGGAAATGGATAGTCCCAGAGTCCAATGCCTTGACTCAGGTGCTCGTTAATGCTGTGCTGTGTTCAACTTCAACCTCCAGCACACATTGGAGAGGAAACACTCGACCTTTTCACTGGCATACCTGGCTGTCATTTCCTATAGATTCAGCAACAACTGGACCTGACGGCACCAACAGCAGCTTACCCATCTCGGTGTAGCTTCCAAATACTGGAATAGAGTGTAGCAGGTAGTGGCGATAAAGGCTCAAGTGCAGTGTGTTCGGAAGGCTGACTTTTGAGCCCCTCCACGAGCAGGGGGCCTTGCCTGGTCTATAAAAGGAGTCTGTGTCACCTGCCCGTCGGCTTACGGCCACACCACCCTGAGCACGCCCGATCTCGTCTGATGTCGGAAGCTAAGCAGGGTCGGGCCTGGTTAGTACTTGGATGGGAGACTTGCCTGGGAATACCAGGTGCTGTAAGCTTTTACACTGCAGCACGCTTTTACACTGCTGCTTCCTTACAAGAAACGTGGGCTTGCAATTACGTTGACGCACGGGCACACGTTAATGTCCTTCCAGTTTCAGCCTTGCTTTGGTTTTCACAGAAAAAAAGAGAACGGTGCACCGTTCCTGGTGGCACTGCAATACCAGGTCAATGCAAGGAGTGAAGAGAGCAAGCCCCAGGTTTCACCGCCCAATGCTCAAAAATGCATTTAATATTTAATCCCCATATAGAGGACATATCAGGTATGAAACTGATTAGAACAGATACTACACTTGATCTTAGCCAAAAGGCCGAGAAGCGATGGCCCGCCAGTGTCTTGGGCCAACTCAAGATCTTGGCACACAAGTTACTTGTTGTGGTCCCATGTTTCTGAAGTGCGCATAACAAAGGCTGCTGCCGATCACCTCCGCCCCCAGGTGATCTAAGCGCACCTCTGAGCCGTGACGGACAGCTGCTTGACATTTGACACACTCAAAGGGCGCAGCCATACAGCAAAGCCCACCAAAAATAACTTAAACTCTCAGACGTTCCTCTCCACGGAAGTCTTTAGTAAAAGGCGAAAGACTTGTGCATTTTGAAGAAAAACCAGAGTCGAAATAGCCCCTCTCCTTGAGAGCAGCCAAGGAGTCTATCCGCCGGAGTCACCACAGTCTCGGTCGGCCCGGCCGGCCACCTTGGGACAGCCTTTCTTCAACGTTTTTGGTTTGCCGGCCAATCAACCGCCCACATTTGACTGCATGTTTGGAAGCGCATTCTTACTGTTGGTTGTGTGCTGCAGTTTTCTATCAATCGCTGAGGCTGTGGTACATTCCTCCAAGGTTTAGTGGTAGATGTGAGTGCATGAGCAAAGCAGCTCTGTGTCACACCGAGCAGTACAAACTGCCGGGCCGTTTCCCAGCTCCTCCGGGCTTCTGAAATGGTGAGCTGCTCCTGGCATCGCTTCAATATCAGGTCAATGTACAGGAGTGGACGGAACAAGCGCCAAAGTATTAACCCTTGGCATGATGGCCATGGATCCATCTCCAACAATCCAGTTCTCCTACAAAGAGCCGGGAAAGGGAGCATGACATTTCCTTAGAGCTAAAAGACAACACCCACAACCATCCCATTCCCAGCAACTTGGAAAGACAGGGGATGTCGCTCTGCGAGCACGTGAGAAACCTGGAGATGGGCACACAAGGCGGAACTTTGGGCGGCTGACCTTTGCTTACAACTACGTCATCGGGGGAGAGCGCGGACGCAGTACCCCACCAGCAAAAATTATGCAGTCAAGATTCCCACGTTTGGGGAATTTGCAGGGGTCAGCACAACCAGAGTGCAATGGCTGAGCCTCGCCCTGGGTGAACCACCTTCTTGATCATGGTGTCTCCCCTGCCAGGTAAGTATGAGGTGTACTTGCCCAGCACTGGGTGGCTGTTCCCAGACACAGCTCTTTGGCCGATGGTGCAGGAAATGGATAGTCCCAGAGTCCAATGCCTTGACTCAGGTGCTCGTTAATGCTGTGCTGTGTTCAACTTCAACCTCCAGCACACATTGGAGAGGAAACACTCGACCTTTTCACTGGCATACCTGGCTGTCATTTCCTATAGATTCAGCAACAACTGGACCTGACGGCACCAACAGCAGCTTACCCATCTCGGTGTAGCTTCCAAATACTGGAATAGAGTGTAGCAGGTAGTGGCGATAAAGGCTCAAGTGCAGTGTGTTCGGAAGGCTGACTTTTGAGCCCCTCCACGAGCAGGGGGCCTTGCCTGGTCTATAAAAGGAGTCTGTGTCACCTGCCCGTCGGCTTACGGCCACACCACCCTGAGCACGCCCGATCTCGTCTGATGTCGGAAGCTAAGCAGGGTCGGGCCTGGTTAGTACTTGGATGGGAGACTTGCCTGGGAATACCAGGTGCTGTAAGCTTTTACACTGCAGCACGCTTTTACACTGCTGCTTCCTTACAAGAAACGTGGGCTTGCAATTACGTTGACGCACGGGCACACGTTAATGTCCTTCCAGTTTCAGCCTTGCTTTGGTTTTCACAGAAAAAAAGAGAACGGTGCACCGTTCCTGGTGGCACTGCAATACCAGGTCAATGCAAGGAGTGAAGAGAGCAAGCCCCAGGTTTCACCGCCCAATGCTCAAAAATGCATTTAATATTTAATCCCCATATAGAGGACATATCAGGTATGAAACTGATTAGAACAGATACTACACTTGATCTTAGCCAAAAGGCCGAGAAGCGATGGCCCGCCAGTGTCTTGGGCCAACTCAAGATCTTGGCACACAAGTTACTTGTTGTGGTCCCATGTTTCTGAAGTGCGCATAACAAAGGCTGCTGCCGATCACCTCCGCCCCCAGGTGATCTAAGCGCACCTCTGAGCCGTGACGGACAGCTGCTTGACATTTGACACACTCAAAGGGCGCAGCCATACAGCAAAGCCCACCAAAAATAACTTAAACTCTCAGACGTTCCTCTCCACGGAAGTCTTTAGTAAAAGGCGAAAGACTTGTGCATTTTGAAGAAAAACCAGAGTCGAAATAGCCCCTCTCCTTGAGAGCAGCCAAGGAGTCTATCCGCCGGAGTCACCACAGTCTCGGTCGGCCCGGCCGGCCACCTTGGGACAGCCTTTCTTCAACGTTTTTGGTTTGCCGGCCAATCAACCGCCCACATTTGACTGCATGTTTGGAAGCGCATTCTTACTGTTGGTTGTGTGCTGCAGTTTTCTATCAATCGCTGAGGCTGTGGTACATTCCTCCAAGGTTTAGTGGTAGATGTGAGTGCATGAGCAAAGCAGCTCTGTGTCACACCGAGCAGTACAAACTGCCGGGCCGTTTCCCAGCTCCTCCGGGCTTCTGAAATGGTGAGCTGCTCCTGGCATCGCTTCAATATCAGGTCAATGTACAGGAGTGGACGGAACAAGCGCCAAAGTATTAACCCTTGGCATGATGGCCATGGATCCATCTCCAACAATCCAGTTCTCCTACAAAGAGCCGGGAAAGGGAGCATGACATTTCCTTAGAGCTAAAAGACAACACCCACAACCATCCCATTCCCAGCAACTTGGAAAGACAGGGGATGTCGCTCTGCGAGCACGTGAGAAACCTGGAGATGGGCACACAAGGCGGAACTTTGGGCGGCTGACCTTTGCTTACAACTACGTCATCGGGGGAGAGCGCGGACGCAGTACCCCACCAGCAAAAATTATGCAGTCAAGATTCCCACGTTTGGGGAATTTGCAGGGGTCAGCACAACCAGAGTGCAATGGCTGAGCCTCGCCCTGGGTGAACCACCTTCTTGATCATGGTGTCTCCCCTGCCAGGTAAGTATGAGGTGTACTTGCCCAGCACTGGGTGGCTGTTCCCAGACACAGCTCTTTGGCCGATGGTGCAGGAAATGGATAGTCCCAGAGTCCAATGCCTTGACTCAGGTGCTCGTTAATGCTGTGCTGTGTTCAACTTCAACCTCCAGCACACATTGGAGAGGAAACACTCGACCTTTTCACTGGCATACCTGGCTGTCATTTCCTATAGATTCAGCAACAACTGGACCTGACGGCACCAACAGCAGCTTACCCATCTCGGTGTAGCTTCCAAATACTGGAATAGAGTGTAGCAGGTAGTGGCGATAAAGGCTCAAGTGCAGTGTGTTCGGAAGGCTGACTTTTGAGCCCCTCCACGAGCAGGGGGCCTTGCCTGGTCTATAAAAGGAGTCTGTGTCACCTGCCCGTCGGCTTACGGCCACACCACCCTGAGCACGCCCGATCTCGTCTGATCTCGGAAGCTAAGCAGGGTCGGGCCTGGTTAGTACTTGGATGGGAGACTGCCTGGGAATACCAGGTGCTGTAAGCTTTTACACTGCAGCACACTTTTACACTGCAGCACGCTTTTACACTGCTGCTTCCTTACAAGAAACGTGGGCTTGCAATTACGTTGACGCACGGGCACACGTTAATGTCCTTCCAGTTTCAGCCTTGCTTTGGTTTTCACAGAAATAAAGAGAACGGTGCACCGTTCCTGGTGGCACTGCAATACCAGGTCAATGCAAGGAGTGAAGAGAGCAAGCCCCAGGTTTCACCGCCCAATGCTCAAAAATGCATTTAATATTTAATCCCCATATAGAGGACATATGAGATATTAAACTGATAAGAACAGATACTACACTTGATCTTAGCCAAAAGGCCGAGAAGCGATGGCCCGCCAGTGTCTGGGGCCAACTCAAGATCTTGGCGCACAAGTTACTTGTTGTGGTGCCATGTTTCTGAAGTGCGCATTACAAAGGCTGCTGCCGATCACCTCCGCCCCCAGGTGATCTAAGTGCACCTCTGAGCCGTGACGGACAGCTGCTTGACATTTGACACACTCAAAGGGCGCAGCCATACAGCAAAGCCCACCAAAAATAACTTAAACTCTCGGACGTTCCTCTCCACGGAAGTCTTTAGTAAAAGGCGAAAGACTTGTGCATTTTGAAGAAAAACCAGAGTCGACATAGACCCTCTCCTTGAGAGCAGCCAAGGAGTCTATCCGCCGGAGTCACCACAGTCTCGGTCGGCCCGGCCGGCCACCTTGGGACAGCCTTTCTTCAACGTTTTTGGTTTGCCGGCCAATCAACCGCCCACATTTGACTGCATGTTTGGAAGCGCATTCTTACTGTTGGTTGTGTGCTGCAGTTTTCTATCAATCGCTGAGGCTGTGGCACATTCCTCGCTCCCGGGCACACCTCCAAGGTTTAGTGGTAGATGTGAGTGCATGAGCAAAGCAGCTCTGTGTCACACCGAGCAGTACAAACTGCCGGGCCGTTTCCCAGCTCCTCCGGGCTTCTGAAATGGTGAGCTGCTCCTGGCATCGCTTCAATATCAGGTCAATGTACAGGAGTGGACGGAACAAGCGCCAAAGTATTAACCCTTGGCATGATGGCCATGGATCCATCTCCAACAATCCAGTTCTCCTACAAAGAGCCGGGAAAGGGAGCATGACATTTCCTTAGAGCTAAAAGACAACACCCACAACCATCCCATTCCCAGCAACTTGGAAAGACAGGGGATGTCGCTCTGCGAGCACGTGAGAAGCCTGGAGATGGGCACACAAGGCGGAACTTTGGGCGGCTGACCTTTGCTTACAACTACGTCATCGGGGGAGAGCGCGGACGCAGTACCCCACCAGCAAAAATTATGCAGTCAAGATTCCCACGTTTGGGGAATTTGCAGGGGTCAGCACAACCAGAGTGCAATGGCTGAGCCTCGCCCTGGGTGAACCACCTTCTTGATCATGGTGTCTCCCCTGCCAGGTAAGTATGAGGTGTACTTGCCCAGCACTGGGTGGCTGTTCCCAGACACAGCTCTTTGGCCGATGGTGCAGGAAATGGATAGTCCCAGAGTCCAATGCCTTGACTCAGGTGCTCGTTAATGCTGTGCTGTGTTCAACTTCAACCTCCAGCACACATTGGAGAGGAAACACTCGACCTTTTCACTGGCATACCTGGCTGTCATTTCCTATAGATTCAGCAACAACTGGACCTGACGGCACCAACAGCAGCTTACCCATCTCGGTGTAGCTTCCAAATACTGGAATAGAGTGTAGCAGGTAGTGGCGATAAAGGCTCAAGTGCAGTGTGTTCGGAAGGCTGACTTTTGAGCCCCTCCACGAGCAGGGGGCCTTGCCTGGTCTATAAAAGGAGTCTGTGTCACCTGCCCGTCGGCTTGCGGCCACACCACCCTGAGCACGCCCGATCTCGTCTGATCTCGGAAGCTAAGCAGGGTCGGGCCTGGTTAGTACTTGGATGGGAGACTGCCTGGGAATACCAGGTGCTGTAAGCTTTTACACTGCAGCACACTTTTACACTGCAGCACGCTTTGACACTGCTGCTTCCTTACAAGAAACGTGGGCTTGCAATTACGTTGACGCACGGGCACACGTTAATGTCCTTCCAGTTTCAGCCTTGCTTTGGTTTTCACAGAAAAAAAGAGAACGGTGCACCGTTCCTGGTGGCACTGCAATACCAGGTCAATGCAAGGAGTGAAGAGAGCAAGCCCCAGGTTTCACCGCCCAATGCTCAAAAATGCATTTAATATTTAATCCCCATATAGAGGACATATGAGATATTAAACTGATAAGAACAGATACTACACTTGATCTTAGCCAAAAGGCCGAGAAGCGATGGCCCGCCAGTGTCTGGGGCCAACTCAAGATCTTGGCGCACAAGTTACTTGTTGTGGTGCCATGTTTCTGAAGTGCGCATTACAAAGGCTGCTGCCGATCACCTCTGCCCCCAGGTGATCTAAGTGCACCTCTGAGCCGTGACGGACAGCTGCTTGACATTTGACACACTCAAAGGGCGCAGCCATACAGCAAAGCCCACCAAAAATAACTTAAACTCTCGGACGTTCCTCTCCACGGAAGTCTTTAGTAAAAGGCGAAAGACTTGTGCATTTTGAAGAAAAACCAGAGTCGACATAGACCCTCTCCTTGAGAGCAGCCAAGGAGTCTATCCGCCGGAGTCACCACAGTCTCGGTCGGCCCGGCCGGCCACCTTGGGACAGCCTTTCTTCAACGTTTTTGGTTTGCCGGCCAATCAACCGCCCACATTTGACTGCATGTTTGGAAGCGCATTCTTACTGTTGGTTGTGTGCTGCAGTTTTCTATCAATCGCTGAGGCTGTGGCACATTCCTCGCTCCCGGGCACACCTCCAAGGTTTAGTGGTAGATGTGAGTGCATGAGCAAAGCAGCTCTGTGTCACACCGAGCAGTACAAACTGCCGGGCCGTTTCCCAGCTCCTCCGGGCTTCTGAAATGGTGAGCTGCTCCTGGCATCGCTTCAATATCAGGTCAATGTACAGGAGTGGACGGAACAAGCGCCAAAGTATTAACCCTTGGCATGATGGCCATGGATCCATCTCCAACAATCCAGTTCTCCTACAAAGAGCCGGGAAAGGGAGCATGACATTTCCTTAGAGCTAAAAGACAACACCCACAACCATCCCATTCCCAGCAACTTGGAAAGACAGGGGATGTCGCTCTGCGAGCACGTGAGAAGCCTGGAGATGGGCACACAAGGCGGAACTTTGGGCGGCTGACCTTTGCTTACAACTACGTCATCGGGGGAGAGCGCGGACGCAGTACCCCACCAGCAAAAATTATGCAGTCAAGATTCCCACGTTTGGGGAATTTGCAGGGGTCAGCACAACCAGAGTGCAATGGCTGAGCCTCGCCCTGGGTGAACCACCTTCTTGATCATGGTGTCTCCCCTGCCAGGTAAGTATGAGGTGTACTTGCCCAGCACTGGGTGGCGGTTCCCAGACACAGCTCTTTGGCCGATGGTGCAGGAAATGGATAGTCCCAGAGTCCAATGCCTTGACTCAGGTGCTCGTTAATGCTGTGCTGTGTTCAACTTCAACCTCCAGCACACATTGGAGAGGAAACACTCGACCTTTTCACTGGCATACCTGGCTGTCATTTCCTATAGATTCAGCAACAACTGGACCTGACGGCACCAACAGCAGCTTACCCATCTCGGTGTAGCTTCCAAATACTGGAATAGAGTGTAGCAGGTAGTGGCGATAAAGGCTCAAGTGCAGTGTGTTCGGAAGGCTGACTTTTGAGCCCCTCCACGAGCAGGGGGCCTTGCCTGGTCTATAAAAGGAGTCTGTGTCACCTGCCCGTCGGCTTACGGCCACACCACCCTGAGCACGCCCGATCTCGTCTGATCTCGGAAGCTAAGCAGGGTCGGGCCTGGTTAGTACTTGGATGGGAGACTGCCTGGGAATACCAGGTGCTGTAAGCTTTTACACTGCAGCACACTTTTACACTGCAGCACGCTTTTACACTGCTGCTTCCTTACAAGAAACGTGGGCTTGCAATTACGTTGACGCACGGGCACACGTTAATGTCCTTCCAGTTTCAGCCTTGCTTTGGTTTTCACAGAAATAAAGAGAACGGTGCACCGTTCCTGGTGGCACTGCAATACCAGGTCAATGCAAGGAGTGAAGAGAGCAAGCCCCAGGTTTCACCGCCCAATGCTCAAAAATGCATTTAATATTTAATCCCCATATAGAGGACATATGAGATATTAAACTGATAAGAACAGATACTACACTTGATCTTAGCCAAAAGGCCGAGAAGCGATGGCCCGCCAGTGTCTGGGGCCAACTCAAGATCTTGGCGCACAAGTTACTTGTTGTGGTGCCATGTTTCTGAAGTGCGCATTACAAAGGCTGCTGCCGATCACCTCCGCCCCCAGGTGATCTAAGTGCACCTCTGAGCCGTGACGGACAGCTGCTTGACATTTGACACACTCAAAGGGCGCAGCCATACAGCAAAGCCCACCAAAAATAACTTAAACTCTCGGACGTTCCTCTCCACGTAAGTCTTTAGTAAAAGGCGAAAGACTTGTGCATTTTGAAGAAAAACCAGAGTCGACATAGACCCTCTCCTTGAGATCAGCCAAGGAGTCTATCCGCCGGAGTCACCACAGTCTCGGTCGGCCCGGCCGGCCACCTTGGGACAGCCTTTCTTCAACGTTTTTGGTTTGCCGGCCAATCAACCGCCCACATTTGACTGCATGTTTGGAAGCGCATTCTTACTGTTGGTTGTGTGCTGCAGTTTTCTATCAATCGCTGAGGCTGTGGCACATTCCTCGCTCCCGGGCACACCTCCAAGGTTTAGTGGTAGATGTGAGTGCATGAGCAAAGCAGCTCTGTGTCACACCGAGCAGTACAAACTGCCGGGCCGTTTCCCAGCTCCTCCGGGCTTCTGAAATGGTGAGCTGCTCCTGGCATCGCTTCAATATCAGGTCAATGTACAGGAGTGGACGGAACAAGCGCCAAAGTATTAACCCTTGGCATGATGGCCATGGATCCATCTCCAACAATCCAGTTCTCCTACAAAGAGCCGGGAAAGGGAGCATGACATTTCCTTAGAGCTAAAAGACAACACCCACAACCATCCCATTCCCAGCAACTTGGAAAGACAGGGGATGTCGCTCTGCGAGCACGTGAGAAGCCTGGAGATGGGCACACAAGGCGGAACTTTGGGCGGCTGACCTTTGCTTACAACTACGTCATCGGGGGAGAGCGCGGACGCAGTACCCCACCAGCAAAAATTATGCAGTCAAGATTCCCACGTTTGGGGAATTTGCAGGGGTCAGCACAACCAGAGTGCAATGGCTGAGCCTCGCCCTGGGTGAACCACCTTCTTGATCATGGTGTCTCCCCTGCCAGGTAAGTATGAGGTGTACTTGCCCAGCACTGGGTGGCGGTTCCCAGACACAGCTCTTTGGCCGATGGTGCAGGAAATGGATAGTCCCAGAGTCCAATGCCTTGACTCAGGTGCTCGTTAATGCTGTGCTGTGTTCAACTTCAACCTCCAGCACACATTGGAGAGGAAACACTCGACCTTTTCACTGGCATACCTGGCTGTCATTTCCTATAGATTCAGCAACAACTGGACCTGACGGCACCAACAGCAGCTTACCCATCTCGGTGTAGCTTCCAAATACTGGAATAGAGTGTAGCAGGTAGTGGCGATAAAGGCTCAAGTGCAGTGTGTTCGGAAGGCTGACTTTTGAGCCCCTCCACGAGCAGGGGGCCTTGCCTGGTCTATAAAAGGAGTCTGTGTCACCTGCCCGTCGGCTTACGGCCACACCACCCTGAGCACGCCCGATCTCGTCTGATGTCGGAAGCTAAGCAGGGTCGGGCCTGGTTAGTACTTGGATGGGAGACTTGCCTGGGAATACCAGGTGCTGTAAGCTTTTACACTGCAGCACGCTTTTACACTGCTGCTTCCTTACAAGAAACGTGGGCTTGCAATTACGTTGACGCACGGGCACACGTTAATGTCCTTCCAGTTTCAGCCTTGCTTTGGTTTTCACAGAAAAAAAGAGAACGGTGCACCGTTCCTGGTGGCACTGCAATACCAGGTCAATGCAAGGAGTGAAGAGAGCAAGCCCCAGGTTTCACCGCCCAATGCTCAAAAATGCATTTAATATTTAATCCCCATATAGAGGACATATCAGGTATGAAACTGATTAGAACAGATACTACACTTGATCTTAGCCAAAAGGCCGAGAAGCGATGGCCCGCCAGTGTCTTGGGCCAACTCAAGATCTTGGCACACAAGTTACTTGTTGTGGTCCCATGTTTCTGAAGTGCGCATAACAAAGGCTGCTGCCGATCACCTCCGCCCCCAGGTGATCTAAGCGCACCTCTGAGCCGTGACGGACAGCTGCTTGACATTTGACACACTCAAAGGGCGCAGCCATACAGCAAAGCCCACCAAAAATAACTTAAACTCTCAGACGTTCCTCTCCACGGAAGTCTTTAGTAAAAGGCGAAAGACTTGTGCATTTTGAAGAAAAACCAGAGTCGAAATAGCCCCTCTCCTTGAGAGCAGCCAAGGAGTCTATCCGCCGGAGTCACCACAGTCTCGGTCGGCCCGGCCGGCCACCTTGGGACAGCCTTTCTTCAACGTTTTTGGTTTGCCGGCCAATCAACCGCCCACATTTGACTGCATGTTTGGAAGCGCATTCTTACTGTTGGTTGTGTGCTGCAGTTTTCTATCAATCGCTGAGGCTGTGGTACATTCCTCGCTCCCGGGCACACCTCCAAGGTTTAGTGGTAGATGTGAGTGCATGAGCAAAGCAGCTCTGTGTCACACCGAGCAGTACAAACTGCCGGGCCGTTTCCCAGCTCCTCCGGGCTTCTGAAATGGTGAGCTGCTCCTGGCATCGCTTCAATATCAGGTCAATGTACAGGAGTGGACGGAACAAGCGCCAAAGTATTAACCCTTGGCATGATGGCCATGGATCCATCTCCATCAATCCAGTTCTCCTACAAAGAGCCGGGAAAGGGAGCATGACATTTCCTTAGAGCTAAAAGACAACACCCACAACCATCCCATTCCCAGCAACTTGGAAAGACTGGGGATGTCGCTCTGCGAGCACGTGAGAAGCCTGGAGATGGGCACACAAGGCGGAACTTTGGGCGGCTGACCTTTGCTTACAACTACGTCATCGGGGGAGAGCGCAGACGCAGTACCCCACCCGCAAAAATTATGCAGTCAAGATTCCCACGTTTGGGGAATTTGCAGGGGGTCAGCACAACCAGAGTGCAATGGCTGAGCCTCGCCCTGGGTGAACCACCTTCTTGATCATGGTGTCTCCCCTGCCAGGTAAGTATGAGGTGTACTTGCCCAGCACTGGGTGGCTGTTCCCAGACACAGCTCTTTGGCCGATGGTGCAGGAAATGGATAGTCCCAGAGTCCAATGCCTTGACTCAGGTGCTCGTTAATGCTGTGCTGTGTTCAATTTCAACCTCCAGCACACATTGGAGAGGAAACACTCGACCTTTTCACTGGCATACCTGGCTGTCATTTCCTATAGATTCAGCAACAACTGGACCTGACGGCACCAACAGCAGCTTACCCATCTCGGTGTAGCTTCCAAATACTGGAATAGAGTGTAGCAGGTAGTGGCGATAAAGGCTCAAGTGCAGTGTGTTCGGGAGGCTGACTTTTGAGCCCCTCCACGAGCAGGGGGCCTTGCCTGGTCTATAAAAGGAGTCTGTGTCACCTGCCCGTCGGCTTACGGCCACACCACCCTGAGCACGCCCGATCTCGTCTGATCTCGGAAGCTAAGCAGGGTCGGGCCTGGTTAGTACTTGGATGGGAGACTGCCTGGGAATACCAGGTGCTGTAAGCTTTTACACTGCAGCACGCTTTTACACTGCAGCACGCTTTTACACTGCAGCACGCTTTTACACTGCTGCTTCCTTACAAGAAACGTGGGCTTGCAATTACGTTGACGCACGGGCACACGTTAATGTCCTTCCAGTTTCAGCCTTGCTTTGGTTTTCACTAGTGATGGTGAGATGAAGCCTCATGAGGCATTGAACCCCTTGAGCCAATTGGTTCGAGAAAGGGTTCATTTCTCGAAGCTTCATGTGCACACGAAACCACCTACTGGCCAAGTGTATAATCACAGGCAGCTGTATCTGAACCACATAATGTGTGATGAATTGAATTTTTGTGTCTGTTAGAAATGACTATGAATTACAAAAAATGTATGACCAAATCATTTCCGTACATATGTGTTTAACACATTTTTTGAATGTATTCTGTGTGGGTAAATCTTCCCAAAATGGTAATATCATAATATGGCAGGTTGTGCAGTGATTTTCGGAAAATGGCATGGGCGTAATCAGGCAGAAGACAGTGTAAGTGCTTGTGGAACTAGGAAAAGGGCACAGATTATGCTTGTGTAACTTGGACAATGATGAGCCTCGCTGGCTCCATCCTATATCACCTATCCTACTCTCCTTCCTCTCCTAAATCTCTCTCTCCCTAAACTCTCCAAACTATCTCCAAACTATATAAACGCTATCCAAACTCTAGTATCCAAACTCTCCAAACTCTATCCAAACTCTCAACTGACGGCAACTCTCCTTCAAAAACCCACACTTTGAATGGAGCCTGAGGGGTCTATATAGCTGTAAAACCTCGCGCAAAATCTGAACCACTTCACGAAGCAATCACGTGGTACAGCAGGGCAGCGAGGCTTCGGACGTCATCATTTTTGGCTCCTCCCCTAAATGAAGCAAGCCTCGATACGCGCATCGCGGAAACGCCCCCTCCCCTACTCGGCACACGCTTCGAAGCCTCGAAACGGAACGTCACATCACTAGTTTTCACAGAAAAAAAGAGAATGGTGCACCGTTCCTGGTGGCACTGCAATACCAGGTCAATGCAAGGAGTGAAGAGAGCAAGCCCCAGGTTTCACCGCCCAATGCTCAAAAATGCATTTAATATTTAATCCTCATATAGAGGACATATCAGATATTAAACTGATAAGAACAGATACTACACTTGATCTTAGCCAAAAGGCCGAGAAGCGATGGCCCGCCAGTGTCTGGGGCCAACTCAAGATCTTGGCGCACAAGTTACTTGTTGTGGTGCCATGTTTCTGAAGTGCGCATAACAAAGGCTGCTGCCGATCACCTCCGCCCCCAGGTGATCTAAGTGCACCTCTGAGCCGTGACGGACAGCTGCTTGACATTTGACACACTCAAAGGGCGCAGCCATACAGCAAAGCCCACCAAAAATAACTTAAACTCTCGGACGTTCCTCTCCACGGAAGTCTTTAGTAAAAGGCGAAAGACTTGTGCATTTTGAAGAAAAACCAGAGTCGACATAGCCCCTCTCCTTGAGAGCAGCCAAGGAGTCTATCCGCCGGAGTCACCACAGTCTCGGTCGGCCCGGCCGGCCACCTTGGGACAGCCTTTCTTCAACGTTTTTGGTTTGCCGGCCAATCAACCGCCCACATTTGACTGCATGTTTGGAAGCGCATTCTTACTGTTGGTTGTGTGCTGCAGTTTTCTATCAATCGCTGAGGCTGTGGCACACCTCCAAGGTTTAGTGGTAGATGTGAGTGCATGAGCAAAGCAGCTCTGTGTCACACCGAGCAGTACAAACTGCCGTGCCGTTTCCCAGCTCCTCCGGGCTTCTGAAATGGTGAGCTGCTCCTGGCATCGCTTCAATATCAGGTCAATGTACAGGAGTGGACGGAACAAGCGCCAAAGTATTAACCCTTGGCATGATGGCCATGGATCAATCTCCAACAATCCAGTTCTCCTACAAAGAGCCGGGAAAGGGAGCATGACATTTCCTTAGAGCTAAAAGACAACACCCACAACCATCCCATTCCCAGCAACTTGGAAAGACAGGGGATGTCGCTCTGCGAGCACGTGAGAAGCCTGGAGATGGGCACACAAGGCGGAACTTTGGGCGGCTGACCTTTGCTTACAACTACGTCATCGGGGGAGAGCGCGGACGCAGTACCCCACCAGCAAAAATTATGCAGTCAAGATTCCCACGTTTGGGGAATTTGCAGGGGTCAGCACAACCAGAGTGCAATGGCTGAGCCTCGCCCTGGGTGAACCACCTTCTTGATCATGGTGTCTCCCCTGCCAGGTAAGTATGAGGTGTACTTGCCCAGCACTGGGTGGCTGTTCCCAGACACAGCTCTTTGGCCGATGGTGCAGGAAATGGATAGTCCCAGAGTCCAATGCCTTGACTCAGGTGCTCGTTAATGCTGTGCTGTGTTCAATTTCAACCTCCAGCACACATTGGAGAGGAAACACTCGACCTTTTCACTGGCATACCTGGCTGTCATTTCCTATAGATTCAGCAACAACTGGACCTGACGGCACCAACAGCAGCTTACCCATCTCGGTGTAGCTTCCAAATACTGGAATAGAGTGTAGCAGGTAGTGGCGATAAAGGCTCAAGTGCAGTGTGTTCGGAAGGCTGACTTTTGAGCCCCTCCACGAGCAGGGGGCCTTGCCTGGTCTATAAAAGGAGTCTGTGTCACCTGCCCGTCGGCTTACGGCCACACCACCCTGAGCACGCCCGATCTCGTCTGATCTCGGAAGCTAAGCAGGGTCGGGCCTGGTTAGTACTTGGATGGGAGACTGCCTGGGAATACCAGGTGCTGTAAGCTTTTACACTGCAGCACACTTTTACACTGCAGCACGCTTTTACACTGCTGCTTCCTTACAAGAAACGTGGGCTTGCAATTACGTTGACGCACGGGCACACGTTAATGTCCTTCCAGTTTCAGCCTTGCTTTGGTTTTCACAGAAAAAAAGAGAACGGTGCACCGTTCCTGGTGGCACTGCAATACCAGGTCAATGCAAGGAGTGAAGAGAGCAAGCCCCAGGTTCCACCGCCCAATGCTCAAAAATGCATTTAATATTTAATCCCCATATAGAGGACATATCAGATATTAAACTGCTAAGAACAGATACTACACTTGATCTTAGCCAAAAGGCAGAGAAGCGATGGCCCGCCAGTGTCTGGGGCCAACTCAAGATCTTGGCGCACAAGTTACTTGTTGTGGTGCCATGTTTCTGAAGTGCGCATAACAAAGGCTGCTGCCGATCACCTCCGCCCCCAGGTGATCTAAGTGCACCTCTGAGCCGTGACGGACAGCTGCTTGACATTTGACACACTCAAAGGGCGCAGCCATACAGCAAAGCCCACCAAAAATAACTTAAACTCAAGGACGTTCCTCTCCACGGAAGTCTTTAGTAAAAGGCGAAAGACTTGTGCATTTTGAAGAAAAACCAGAGTCGACATAGACCCTCTCCTTGAGAGCAGCCAAGGAGTCTATCCGCCGGAGTCACCACAGTCTCGGTCGGCCCGGCCGGCCACCTTGGGACAGCCTTTCTTCAACGTTTTTGGTTTGCCGGCCAATCAACCGCCCACATTTGACTGCATGTTTGGAAGCGCATTCTTACTGTTGGTTGTGTGCTGCAGTTTTCTATCAATCGCTGAGGCTGTGGCACACCTCCAAGGTTTAGTGGTAGATGTGAGTGCATGAGCAAAGCAGCTCTGTGTCACACCGAGCAGTACAAACTGCCGGGCCGTTTCCCAGCTCCTCCGGTTTTCTGAAATGGTGAGCTGCTCCTGGCATCGCTTCAATATCAGGTCAATGTACAGGAGTGGACGGAACAAGCGCCAAAGTATTAACCCTTGGCATGATGGCCATGGATCCATCTCCATCAATCCAGTTCTCCTACAAAGAGCCGGGAAAGGGAGCATGACATTTCCTTAGAGCTAAAAGACAACACCCACAACCATCCCATTCCCAGCAACTTGGAAAGACTGGGGATGTCACTCTGCGAGCACGTGAGAAGCCTGGAGATGGGCACACAAGGCGGAACTTTGGGCGGCTGACCTTTGCTTACAACTACGTCATCGGGGGAGAGCGCGGACGCAGTACCCCACCAGCAAAAATTATGCAGTCAAGATTCCCACGTTTGGGGAATTTGCAGGGGTCAGCACAACCAGAGTGCAATGGCTGAGCCTCGCCCTGGGTGAACCACCTTCTTGATCATGGTGTCTCCCCTGCCAGGTAAGTATGAGGTGCACTTGCCCAGCACTGGGTGGCTGTTCCCAGACACAGCTCTTTGGCCGATGGTGCAGGAAATGGATAGTCCCAGAGTCCAATGCCTTGACTCAGGTGCTCGTTAATGCTGTGCTGTGTTCAACTTCAACCTCCAGCACACATTGGAGAGGAAACACTCGACCTTTTCACTGGCATACCTGGCTGTCATTTCCTATAGATTCAGCAACAACTGGACCTGACGGCACCAACAGCAGCTTACCCATCTCGGTGTAGCTTCCAAATACTGGAATAGAGTGTAGCAGGTAGTGGCGATAAAGGCTCAAGTGCAGTATGTTCGGGAGGCTGACTTTTGAGCCCCTCCACGAGCAGGGGGCCTTGCCTGGTCTATAAAAGGAGTCTGTGTCACCTGCCCGTCGGCTTACGGCCACACCACCCTGAGCACGCCCGATCTCGTCTGATCTCGGAAGCTAAGCAGGGTCGGGCCTGGTTAGTACTTGGATGGGAGACTGCCTGGGAATACCAGGTGCTGTAAGCTTTTACACTGCAGCACGCTTTTACACTGCAGCACGCTTTTACACTGCTGCTTCCTTACAAGAAACGTGGGCTTGCAATTACGTTGACGCACGGGCACACGTTAATGTCCTTCCAGTTTCAGCCTTGCTTTGGTTTTCACTAGTGATGGTGAGATGAAGCCTCATGAGGCATTGAACCCCTTGAGCCAATTGGTTCGAGAAAGGGTTCATTTCTCGAAGCTTCATGTGCACACGAAACCACCTACTGGCCAAGTGTATAATCACAGGCAGCTGTATCTGAACCACATAATGTGTGATGAATTGAATTTTTGTGTCTGTTAGAAATGACTATGAATTACAAAAAATGTATGACCAAATCATTTCCGTACATATGTGTTTAACACATTTTTTGAATGTATTCTGTGTGGGTAAATCTTCCCAAAATGGTAATATCATAATATGGCAGGTTGTGCAGTGATTTTCGGAAAATGGCATGGGCGTAATCAGGCAGAAGACAGTGTAAGTGCTTGTGGAACTAGGAAAAGGGCACAGATTATGCTTGTGTAACTTGGACAATGATGAGCCTCGCTGGCTCCATCCTATATCACCTATCCTACTCTCCTTCCTCTCCTAAATCTCTCTCTCCCTAAACTCTCCAAACTATCTCCAAACTATATAAACGCTATCCAAACTCTAGTATCCAAACTCTCCAAACTCTATCCAAACTCTCAACTGACGGCAACTCTCCTTCAAAAACCCACACTTTGAATGGAGCCTGAGGGGTCTATATAGCTGTAAAACCTCGCGCAAAATCTGAACCACTTCACGAAGCAATCACGTGGTACAGCAGGGCAGCGAGGCTTCGGACGTCATCATTTTTGGCTCCTCCCCTAAATGAAGCAAGCCTCGATACGCGCATCGCGGAAACGCCCCCTCCCCTACTCGGCACACGCTTCGAAGCCTCGAAACGGAACGTCACATCACTAGTTTTCACAGAAAAAAAGAGAATGGTGCACCGTTCCTGGTGGCACTGCAATACCAGGTCAATGCAAGGAGTGAAGAGAGCAAGCCCCAGGTTTCACCGCCCAATGCTCAAAAATGCATTTAATATTTAATCCTCATATAGAGGACATATCAGATATTAAACTGATAAGAACAGATACTACACTTGATCTTAGCCAAAAGGCCGAGAAGCGATGGCCCGCCAGTGTCTGGGGCCAACTCAAGATCTTGGCGCACAAGTTACTTGTTGTGGTGCCATGTTTCTGAAGTGCGCATAACAAAGGCTGCTGCCGATCACCTCCGCCCCCAGGTGATCTAAGTGCACCTCTGAGCCGTGACGGACAGCTGCTTGACATTTGACACACTCAAAGGGCGCAGCCATACAGCAAAGCCCACCAAAAATAACTTAAACTCTCGGACGTTCCTCTCCACGGAAGTCTTTAGTAAAAGGCGAAAGACTTGTGCATTTTGAAGAAAAACCAGAGTCGACATAGCCCCTCTCCTTGAGAGCAGCCAAGGAGTCTATCCGCCGGAGTCACCACAGTCTCGGTCGGCCCGGCCGGCCACCTTGGGACAGCCTTTCTTCAACGTTTTTGGTTTGCCGGCCAATCAACCGCCCACATTTGACTGCATGTTTGGAAGCGCATTCTTACTGTTGGTTGTGTGCTGCAGTTTTCTATCAATCGCTGAGGCTGTGGCACATTCCTCGCTCCCGGGCACACCTCCAAGGTTTAGTGGTAGATGTGAGTGCATGAGCAAAGCAGCTCTGTGTCACACCGAGCAGTACAAACTGCCGGGCCGTTTCCCAGCTCCTCCGGGCTTCTGAAATGGTGAGCTGCTCCTGGCATCGCTTCAATATCAGGTCAATGTACAGGAGTGGACGGAACAAGCGCCAAAGTATTAACCCTTGGCATGATGGCCATGGATCCATCTCCAACAATCCAGTTCTCCTACAAAGAGCCGGGAAAGGGAGCATGACATTTCCTTAGAGCTAAAAGACAACACCCACAACCATCCCATTCCCAGCAACTTGGAAAGACAGGGGATGTCGCTCTGCGAGCACGTGAGAAGCCTGGAGATGGGCACACAAGGCGGAACTTTGGGCGGCTGACCTTTGCTTACAACTACGTCATCGGGGGAGAGCGCGGACGCAGTACCCCACCAGCAAAAATTATGCAGTCAAGATTCCCACGTTTGGGGAATTTGCAGGGGTCAGCACAACCAGAGTGCAATGGCTGAGCCTCGCCCTGGGTGAACCACCTTCTTGATCATGGTGTCTCCCCTGCCAGGTAAGTATGAGGTGTACTTGCCCAGCACTGGGTGGCGGTTCCCAGACACAGCTCTTTGGCCGATGGTGCAGGAAATGGATAGTCCCAGAGTCCAATGCCTTGACTCAGGTGCTCGTTAATGCTGTGCTGTGTTCAACTTCAACCTCCAGCACACATTGGAGAGGAAACACTCGACCTTTTCACTGGCATACCTGGCTGTCATTTCCTATAGATTCAGCAACAACTGGACCTGACGGCACCAACAGCAGCTTACCCATCTCGGTGTAGCTTCCAAATACTGGAATAGAGTGTAGCAGGTAGTGGCGATAAAGGCTCAAGTGCAGTGTGTTCGGAAGGCTGACTTTTGAGCCCCTCCACGAGCAGGGGGCCTTGCCTGGTCTATAAAAGGAGTCTGTGTCACCTGCCCGTCGGCTTACGGCCACACCACCCTGAGCACGCCCGATCTCGTCTGATGTCGGAAGCTAAGCAGGGTCGGGCCTGGTTAGTACTTGGATGGGAGACTTGCCTGGGAATACCAGGTGCTGTAAGCTTTTACACTGCAGCACGCTTTTACACTGCTGCTTCCTTACAAGAAACGTGGGCTTGCAATTACGTTGACGCACGGGCACACGTTAATGTCCTTCCAGTTTCAGCCTTGCTTTGGTTTTCACAGAAAAAAAGAGAACGGTGCACCGTTCCTGGTGGCACTGCAATACCAGGTCAATGCAAGGAGTGAAGAGAGCAAGCCCCAGGTTTCACCGCCCAATGC